>NC_064808.1:61164754-61188076 GCF_023721935.1 Panthera uncia
GACAGAGCATGAACGGGGGAGGGGCAGAGAGAGAGGGAGACACAGAATCAGAAGCAGGCTCCAGGCTCTGAGCCATCAGCCCAGAGCCCGACGCGGGGCTCGAACTCACGGACCACGAGATCGTGACCTGAGCTGAAGTCGGAGGCTCAACCGACTGAGCCACCCAGGCGCCCCTCCCACCCACATATTTTAAAACTGTGTATGTCTAAGGGGAAAGTAAAACATCTATCAACACCCTCCTATCTTTCTCTCCTACCCCACACACAGGTACAGGGACACATAGGACATATATATCTTTGGTCAACTTACACTACATCTCAGCTTTAACACCACTTTCTCCAAGAATTCAAGTAAGAATTTATTCCTGTCCTGTACACTCCTTGAAGTTCTTTTATCTAACCTTTATAACCTTGTATTTTAAATGTATGCTTATTGGCCTGTCTTCCTGATGAACTGTAACATATAAACAGCAATGGATTCTACTTTTGTGTTGCCTCAAGTATTTATAAGTTGGGGGAGGACTCAAATAAATATAATCCAAAATAAGAAATAGAAAATCAAAGTCACATGTTAATATTTATTTAAAATGAGAAAATAGGGGTGCCTGAATGGCTCAGTTGTTTAAGCATCCAACTCTTGATTTCTGCTCAGGTCATGATCTCACAATTAGTGAGTTTAAGCCACCGTGTTGGGCTCTGCCCTGATAGTGTGGAATCGGCTTGAGATTCTCTCTCTCCCTCTTTCTCTGCCTCTCTCTCTGCCCCTGCCCCACTCACATATGTGCTCTCTCTCTCTCTCTCTCTCTCTCTCTCAAAATGAACTTTAAAAAAATAAAATGAGAAAATAAATCACATCAAAATAAAATATTGAAAGTTGAAAATAGTACAAATATCCTATACACAGAGAAATAACATTATAGTTTTACCAATCAATCAGCCTAACATCTTTCTCCCTTTCTTCTCCCCCCAACCTCACTTGTCTCTCTCTCTCTCTCTCTCTCACACACACACACACACACACACACACACACAAACTTCTGGGTCTAACCATTTCAATTCTAATTGCTCTTCCACCATCCACATCATTCCAGCGTGTAGCACCACTAGACAACTGTATACTGTGTAACAGTTTATAGATAGGCACCTTTTGATCATGGAACCCAGTGAGGTGGCAGAGTGGGCAGTAGGATTTCTACATACCATTTCTCACCTGGGGTGACTAGTCCTAAATTAATATACACAGAACTAACTGTGAACCACATGTATCTGTGCTACTACATGCTAACCATATGCTAACTATACATATGCAGTACGTATGTTTGTAAGTATGTGTATATGTATGTTTCTATCTATCTACTTCTCAACACCAACTACCCTTTGCTGGATCTCCAAAATGTCCTGACAATTCCAATGCTACTCTTCTTGGGAAAAAGTGTGTAGCAGGAAAGCTGGGGTATAAAGAGATAGAGGTTCTTATCAGTGCATTAAAATAAAACAGATGGATTTTGCAACCTCTCTAAAATACGTGACCATGTGAACATACTGCCAAAGCCAGGGCTTTGGAAGGGCCTGTATATATGCTTCAACTTATTATGCACACAATAAATCCACTTTGGAATATGAAAGAAGAAGCATGTGTCTTTTGTTACTTTTGAATCCCTTTTTCCTAGTCCTGTGCCTGAAATATAGTAGGCCCTCAAAATATATTAAATGAATGATTAAATTTAATCATAATAGTTTTAGTCACATCTTCATAACCCATGGGTCGCTTTGTAAAAGAATTTAAAATAAAACAGGGAGTTGTTAGTCCAGCTTAAGATGCTCCCATAATAGGACTCCCATAACAGGGAGATGTTATGCCCAGCTTAGGAAACAGCAACAAGCTTCATCTGGTGCTATGCATATTAAAAGCACATTATTATTATTATTATTATTATTAATTATCATCATCATAAATACTGTAATTATACCCCTGTGTATCCTTAAGGTACTTCTTTCCTCTCTATGATTAAGAGACAGGGGAGAACCTAGCTTTTGAAATGCTTTTTCACAAAGAATTTATAATAGCAGAGACATGAAAGAAAAGATCACAAAGGGTACATTAAGTTCAAGGGAGTTATACCTGCCAAAGGAGAATGGATGAACAAACTCTGATATACTCACACAATAACTACTCCAGAAACAAAAAGGAATAAACTACCCATGTATGCTATAATATAGATAAATCTTCAAATAATTATGCTGAGGTGAAATAAGTTAGACAACATGCTGTATGATTCCATTTATATAAAATTATAGAAAATTATAGAATCTATAGAATTATAGAAAATGGAAACGAATTATGATAGAAAGCAGATCAGGTGTTGTAAGGATGGGACACCAAGGGTTGGGAAGAAATAATAGGCAAGAGGAAACTTTTGGGGGTGATGGATGTGCTCATTATCTTGATTGTAGTGATGGTGTCATGGATATATACATACATCAAAACTATGAAATCATATGCTTTAAATATGTACAGTTCATTACGTATCAATTAGACATCAACAAAGATGTCAAAAAGTTAAAGGAGTACATATGTATTGTTGCCTTTCCAAAATAAAAAAAAAAAGGAATCAGCATTATATAGCACAGGCCCTTGAGAGGGCAGACCCAGATACATCCCAGATGTGTCCTCATTTGGCTAGATTTGTACGTCTCCTTATATAAATCTTTAGATTGCTTCACCAATTCCTGAGCCTCCTCAAAGATTTATAAAGGGTAATATTTAGTAGAACATCCTTATCAGCAATTCTAAAGAATCCCTATTTCTAGAGTGTGCTCAAGGCCAAGAGGGACTTGACAAAGCAAATAATAGCCTATGTAATGAAAGAGAAATTCTTCTTCTAAAACAAACGCACGGCTTTCTAAGACAAATGGATTAGTCCCATTGTATTAGAGCAAACTTTTTACACATATGACACAAGGCCATTTTAAGTGAAGGAATACTTGTTTGTAGCAGAAGACCAAACTTAATATTGGATTCATCTTAAAGGACATTCCATCTATTTATTAAATACCATGATGTTTGCACTGGACATTTCTGCAAAATTGACTTTACTAGTTAAGGAGAGGCTTTTATATAAATAGTCTGTGCCAGATACTGGGGTCTCCTCTGCCTCATTTTTACTCCATGTGGAATGTTTCTTGAATGAGTATACAAAGAAATGTTAGTAAATATGAAACAACATTAAAATGAATACAGCTTGGTTTATTCATTTTATCTAATTTCCTTTTGGAAAAAAATGAAAAAAAAAATTTCAAGATGACAGGAGACAGTCATGGCCAAGACAGGCAAGCTGCATATCCTAAAACATCTGCTTTTATCTATATAATAATTGTTTAAATGTTATAATAATCCCACATCATAGGTAAGACAGGTATCAATCTTTGCATTTTATTTTAAAAATAAAGGTCTCTCTGGGGCACCTGGGTGGCTCAGTTGGTTAAGGGTCCGACTTCAGCTCAGGTCATGATCTCTTGGTCTGTGAATTCAAGCCCCACGTCAGGCTCTGTGCTGACAGCTCAGAGTCTGGAGCCTCCTTCCGATCCTGTGTCTCCCTCTGCCTCCCTCTCTCTGTGCCCCTCCCCTGCTCATGCTGTCTCTCTTCATCTTTCAAAATTGAATAAATGTTAAAAAAATTTTTAAAAAGGTCTCCCATAAATTTATATTTTCATTGACTTCACTTAAAAAAAAATAGAGAAAGTCTTCCTTCAGTCTCTCCTGTTCTCTCTCATCTTAAGTCTGATCTTCTGCACCTTTAGTTTTCCTATGCTTATATAGACAGGTGTAGACATTTGAGTGTTTCAATTCCTATGCCACCCGTGACTTTTTTACTGCTCCCCCAACACATTGTAATTTCAGGGCTTATTCTGGGCCTTTGCTTAAACATTGACTGGTTCCAGTTCTTATGGTACTGTGTTTCCAATGCTAAATTACTCTTTTCTATGGATTTTCTGATCCCTTCCTTAGATTTAATTACTTCCCCTAAAGATACGTATAAACAGCTCTTAATACATATTGTTTCCCTTGCCCTTTAAACACACATGCTTTTTAAATGAAATTATTGTATAATAGGTATCATTTACATATATTTTTCTCTTTAACTAGACTGTGAGCTTCTTCATGCTGAACTAAATATGATCTGCAGTTGTTAAGAATTTTCTAGAGTCAGGGAGACCTGTGGTTTGAATGCTATCTCTAATGCATCTAGGACAAGTTTTAGACAAGTTACTTTCTTAATGTCATCTTATTTTTTTATATGTGAAATATAAATCATGACACCTGGTTTAACAGGATATGTTAAAGAACATATAATGAAGTACTGTATGTAAGGCATGCCTGGTACATAATGTATGTTCAACAAACGATAACTAATGTCATTGATGTTTTATTGCTATTATTGCTTTTACAGTGACAGATGACACTCAGGAAATCAAGATGTGTTTTTGAAGAGCTTTCAGTTATTCTCCAGGCAGTAACTCCTTGCAGATTTTCAGGGAGAAGAATATTACAGAGATCACGGGACAATATTCCTCAAAGCAAACTGACCCTCACAAACATATTGGTGTGATGCGACAGAGGTTGCTATAGTGCAAATGAAGAGAACCGCAGCCACAATAAACCATCTGGGGTCTTCTGAGACATCCAGCTCATAGGAGATAATGAAAACATACATCACCCGTAACCTTTTAGGCCAACTGGGCTATTGAACATAACAGGACATAATGGCTTTCCTGATGTGTCAGAAATTCTCCACTCCTGCCTACAGGTAGTTCATCAAATTGTTCTATGCTTATTGCTTCAATCTGCATTTAGCTTTAATATGCCCTATATGCCTGAATCTTTTCTCCCAAAACCTTCAAGGCCCCAGGAAATTATTGCTCCCGAATGCCATACTCACTAAGTGACAAAGACCCTGAAAGTTGAAAATCAAGCCTGCTACACTATAGAAATAAAAAGGAGAGAAGTCATGTTAAAAATAAACAGTTTCAAAGATTTCATGAAAAAAAGTCAATGCAATTTGCAACTTCATTTGTTCTAGTGACAAGCTGATAAAATGTTGGTGGTACAAATGCATCAGAAAATTTGACACAAATTGAAAGTGACTACACATTCCATTATCCCAAACTCCCTTGGTAATGGAAAATGATTTTTAAAGACAGTTTCTAATATGTCATAGATGTACGAGGCTGCCTATGGGAAATAATACCCTTGATTATCAGGAAAGATAAGCATTCAAAAGAAGGCAAGGGCTGCAGTGATTCTGTGATTTAAGCTTTACTACCCCGATTATTGGCTATGCAAAGAACTTCACTAAGAATACTAAAACATACAAAGAAAATTGTTATCAATGAAATATACTTAAAAATTGGGGTATGGAAATAACTCATGAGTCATTACCAGAAAAGTCAGTGTAGTTAGTCAATAATTAAAGCTTGCCATGTTCAGTTGGTTCAGTGCCCAACTCTTGATTTCGGCTCAGGTCACAGTCTCACGATCATGACATGGAGACCCAGATCAGGCTCCATGCTAAGCATGGAGCCTGCTTAAGTTTCTGTCTCTCTCCCTCTGCTCCTCTCCCCCGCTCATGTGCACTCTCTCTCTAAAATAAAACAAACAAAACAAAGCTTGCCAAGATATGTATTACAATTTTCCTAAAAGAGTGTTAACATGTATTTAAAATGGCATTCTATTCATTGAAAACAGTTACTTAAAAATACTAAAAATAATGCACACCAAATTAAATTTTCTCTAGAAACTTTTGAAATAAAAGTATAGTTGGAGTTTACTATATGGTCTTTTGAATTTATTTCATTTTTTTATAATATGGCTTTGTAACATTAGTATGTTGTATCTTATGCAAAAAATGATTATACAATCAAAGAACCTAGATTCATGATAGTTGGAGAAGGTATAGGATACTAAATATTTATGCTAATACAATAACATTATATCAAAGTACTGATTTTCTTTATTTTACAGGGAGAATTGATCTCAGAAATTAAGGGCTCTTCCCAAGGCCACACAACTAATAAGTGATAAAAGAGGGTTTGAATTTAAGTCCATTTCACCTGAAAGACTCGACTATTTCTCCTATGCTATTTTTTTCCAATACATTCTGATCCTGAATTTTAATTAATTCTGAATATACTTTGTTTCATCCTTGATAATTATATATTAATGCAGAAAACAGCTTCCAACTCATCAATATGAAAAAAATCACTCAATTCATTTCAAAATATTTACTGAAAAGTTATTAGTTCCTAAGTATCATGCTCAGTAGCCATTCACCAATAGCCATTATATGACAACAGTAGTAGTTTGAACAATTTCAGTTTCAAGTAAAAGAAACCCAGTCCAAACTGACTTAAGCAGCACATAGAAATTTATCGCCAGGACACTGGTGATTTTCCCATAAATGAAGGAAAAACTGCAAGGGCCAGAGAAGCTTTGGGTCTCTAAGAGATTGGGCTTGAACTGTTTCTCATCATGACTCTCCCCATCTCTCACTTTTACTTCTGTTAGGGTGTTGGCTTCATTTACTCAGGTGTTGGGGTTAGGTTGAGAAGAGAGAGGCCCACACTTCCTTGCACCTGCTGTATGCAGGGCTCCATATGTGCCCGGTGGCCATTTTTGTTGTTGTTGTTGTTGTTGTTCTGAATCAAATTTAATTTCTTTTATTATCAAAAGTTAAGAGACATTTTCTTCAGTCTTAGAAATTTTTACTCTTAGAATAAAATAAATTATCCCACGTCTTACACGTTATATATATATATATATATATATATAGCTGAAAGTTTCTTCCATCATCACTGTCACTTCCTGATTCATTCAGCTGCAAATCATTTCTTAAAGTACTCATCAGAAGGCCACTGTTCTCATGAGATCTATTCAGGCCAGCATCCATATCAGGAATCCTGCACTGTGGCATGGCAGACATGACAGGATGTCCTGAGATACAAGTTCCTGGCTCAGAAGGAGAGGATCTGTACTCTTCATTGTCTGAGTCACTGGAACTATCCTCACTACCTGAAGATGATGAACTTTTAGAATCAGATGTACTATCACGACTACTTATGTAGTCCATTAGACTAGCTTCTGCCTTCAGTTCTCTCTCAAAATCTTCCATTGGAGATGCTAGGACATTCCATCTTCAGAAGGGGAATGTTTTATAAGATTGGGAGTCCTAGCTAAATTCCACATTTGTTGCTTCTGTTGCCCTATATGATACATATGCAATATGATATATGTGATAACAGACATGGCCTCTCTAGCTCTGAAGCACACCGTGACAGTCTGAAACGTGAGAAAGTTTCCTGCAGCTTAGCACATAAAAACAACAGGGAAGGATTCTAACTGGCCAGCTACATTCACATAATGATCCATTACCAATCTTTGGCCAAGGTGATGCAGCATTATGGTTCTTTAGGCTTGGGGTGCAAGGCCACCTCCATCATCTGGAAGATGGGTGCTTTGGTTGGGAGCTCCACAAGAATTATAGGATTGCAGTGGAAGAAAAGCAGTTTCCTAAAGAACGAGGCCAGGCAAGTGCAACAAGTTGAAGATTAGGAAAGCATAGTAGGTTATCAGAATTAGCAGACATCAAATATATACTGGCTAACATTTGTCGAACATGTACTACATGACAGGTATTATTCCGAACATATTACACGTATTATATTATTTAATCTTCACAATAACATAAGAAATAGGTGTTTTATATATATATATACACACACACACACACACACACACACACACATATACATACACACACACACACACACACACATTGTTTTAGAAGTTTGTTGATTTTCAGAGAGAGCAAGCAAGCAGGAGGCAGGGCAGAGAGAGAGAGGGAGAGAGAGAGAGACAGGGATCCACATTGTCAGTGTGGAGCCATACTCAGGGCTCAAGAACCTTGAGATACTGAGCCAAAATCAAGAGTTGGATGCCTAACCGACTAAGTTATCCAGGTGCCCCAGAAATAGGTTATATTTTTCTCTCCAATAAAGATTACCAAATTAAGGCTTAGAGAAATTAAATCAATTGCTCCAAAAGGTATGGCAGTACTTGAAAGGGCTGGACTGAAAATAATGTCTGATGTAGCTCTTATAACCATTCCATTCCACTTCCAGGTGTGGAGCATTTTTTTTTTTCTTTTGTTACCCATTACTACATACAGCATGATTTGCAGGTCTTGGGCATCCATCTTTGTGAATATTTTAGTTTATTAATATCTTTAAAATATATTTAGAAGCAAACTGCATGTATCAGATAAATCTATAAAACAAAATGAGGAGGAATATCACACTCATAATTTGGATCTTTGTTATTTTAGGGAACTCACTGAACTAATTTAAAACGAATAGTAACATCAACACGGGTAATCCTATTTATACTTTGAGCCAAATATAATGTTTCAAACCCTTTTCAATAGCCTCTTGCCAAAGCAGATGTTTGTCTCTTTTTTAAATTAAACACTTGACAGTTTCTACTTTTATCCCCTCTGCTTATTTTGTATGTATTCATTCCTGGGTTGAATTTTTCTCTTGACCTTGTTCACCAATCCCAGCAAATGTTATGCTGAAACATCTCTTTCATTCACTGCATTATTAAACTACTTACCACATTAGAAACTATACATTATCTATCTGATGTTATTCAATGTCTGTTTCTCCACTAGATGATAAACTGTCTGTGTCAGGGATTGTGTCTACTTTATTCATCATCGCATGCTCAATGGCTGGTCAAGCATTTGGTAGAACAGTCAACCAACAGGTAATCTTGAATAAAGTGGATTAATCCACTGGTATTTTAATATATACAGAACATACTTTGTCTAATCCAAAATCAAATTTTATTATTATTGGGGTGCCTGGGTGGCTCTTGGTTAAGCGTCCAACTCTTGATTTCAGCTCAGGTCATGATCTCGTGGTTTGTGGGTTTGAGCCCTAGGAGGGCTCTGCACTGACAGTGTGGGGTCTGCTTGGGATTCTTCCCTTCCCTCTCTTTCTGCCCCCCCCCCCCCACCGACTAGAATTCTCTCCTCTTTCTCTCAAAAATAAATAAAAACATTAAAAAGTAAAAATAAATTTAAAAAGTTTGTTATTGTTGTTTTGTTTGGTATTTAAGGTTAAGATAAAATCTCATAGCAGGACTAATTTGATGTTTTCACATTTTTAGCTTCTTTTTCAGATGGAAACATTGACATTTGTTCATACCACCCTGTCTTTGCTCACAGTGCTTCCTTGGTTTACACTGCCCAAGTTCTGCTTTTCTAGGGGGTAAACTTCTCCCCATTCTAGAATTTTTCTATTGCCACATCATCTATAAATCTTGTTTGACCTCCTTATGGTAGTTTTTTCTCCACTCATGTTTCTATGGTGCAATTCTATTATTACCCTTATCATCAGTCACTGTTACTATATGTTTAAATGTTTGTATCTTGGAGAATGGAATCTGTCTCTAAACCTGACTTCATATTCTTGGAAACTAATAGAGTACTTGGAACATAGTGCTATTTTCATGTTCATCATTTTTTTTTTTTTGATCAATAGAACCTCATTTCTTGTGGGATTCATCTAAAAACTCTTTACCAGTGGTTCTACCAGAGAACCACATTCTGAGGATAGAAATGACTGATGCTGATGAAGTTTAGCTGGTCGGGAGCTGAAAATACACAACTTTGGGAAAAAGTCAGTTTGCTGAAGCTAAGGCAAAACTGTACAAGAATGAAAGGATTTGGGTAAGAGGGGACGGAATTATTAAAGGTATGAAAAAGGAAGTGAAAATTCAAGAAAGGAGTATTTTTCAGTATTGTGCAAATGTTCCCAATCAAAACTTATATTCTAGGTGTGAATTTCCCTGGCTGATAAACTGATCATCTTATATTTTAGTTCTATCTTTTTCATTTTCTCTCCCAGATCTTCAGTACCATCTATCCTTTTCTCTGCCAGTGCAGGTTCTTATCTGACATTCAATGAATGATATTAGTTCCATGGCAAATTGACTTTGTAAAATAGGAGATATATAAGAGGAGAAGTATTTTACTAAAGAAAGACCGCAATGAAATGAATAATAAACTATAAAATCAATGACTCATGCTTAGGGAGGTGGCCGGGGCTCTGGAATCACCCTGACTGAGGTTCAAATTCTTATTGTCACTCACTGGTTGTGAAAATTGTTTATTAACTCTCTGAGCTCCAGTTTCCTCCTCTGTATGACTGGATAATAGCTACTTCATATGATGATTGAGAAAAAGAAAATAAGTTATACAGAGTGGTGAATGTATGCTCAGTGTGTACTGAACTCAGTTGAGTTAAAAGAAATTTGTATGGGCTTACAGATTTATCTCATTCCATTCAAGCAATAACCCATTTAAAAATTTTAGGGTACTTAAATTTAAATAAGTGAATTAACCCGTCCAAAGTTTCCAAGTTAATAACTGGTACAATCAGAATTAGAGCACTGGAAGAACAAAGAAAAGTTATTTAAAAGGACATATTTTAACAATTACCATCTCAGAAGGATTCTTGAGCATATAGACAATATTATAATATGACATATGAGAAAAAATAATTTTATTCTCTGTAAATAGCAATTAATAACAAATTAATAAACATTTGCCAAATAATGAATCATACTTGATTTCCATCAGGGAATGACTAATTCTTATCTGTTTCATCACTTAGATTAAAACAAATGCATGGTTATGTTCAAGTGATATCATCTCTGATATAAAAGTCTGAAGATCTAAGAGTTATTACTTATTGTGTGGAAGGTGTTAATACATCTCTTTGGAACCTCAGTGCATTTTTTGGAGAAGAAACCTAATAGAGCTTTGTGAGTCATTTTAGAATTAGAATTAAAAAAAAAGATGACTTCAGATTAATGAGGCAGTGGCTTCAGGATTCCATTCCACTCAACAGCAGGCTTTCCTTACCACTCATTACCAATCTAAAGTTTTCCAGGCAGTTTAAACTTGATTCCGGAAATGTAAGCCCATCTGCGGCAGATATTTATTGGAGAAGAATTAACAAAGGCCTGGGTATTTCTGGAGCTGTGCTCCTGGAGGCATGTGCAGGTGCGAGCACTTTCCCCCACCTTCCACTAGCAGTAGGGGAGGCTGGAGGCATTTTTCAATGAGGTTGCTCTGGGCAAACCCTAAGGGCCTGTCTTCCTGCTGTGGGTACCCAGTCCAGGGAGTTGAGTAGGAGGCAGTGAAACTGGAGAAGATGAAAAGTGGCATCGCTGAAGCCTCCCTCTAACTCTCCTTCAGGTATGCAGCATCCGGTAAACAACAATTAGAACATACACCCATGCCCTCTTGTCAGCGCCTATGATCAGCTGCTCAAGCATTGGTGACTCCTGACTGTACTCAGCAGCCCAGAAAATCACACCCGAAGGCAGAGTCAGCTCACCTTTGTCAGAGTAGGAAAGGCTTTTCCTGTTCTGGGGCCTATGGGCTTATCTAAGAAACCTGGTACGGACATCTCAGGATGGAGTGATAATCATTTCACGGATTTACAGATTTGATCTGGGAAGTTCTGGGCGATTACCTGCTTACTCTGCTCCCTGCCCTCATGGAGGTGACCTTTGTGAGTGTCCATGTCAGAGTTTTCCAGTTTCAAGGCTTCAAGCACATCTCCCAGTTATTGATATCACTGTCTTTCCAAACAAAATAAATTAAATTTGAGACAAGTTGTTCATTCCCAATCACCTACACTTTTCAGTACATCTTACAGATAAAGGCAGACTCCAGTTTTCATAAAAAGCCAGCTCAGTACTTGTCTGGACAAGTGGGATACCCAGGAAAAATGAAAGATCTCCAGACTGTGCTTCTAAAAGCTATGTTAATCCTGAGACGATAGCACGTTATTAAAGAGTGAAGATAGCACACGAAAAGTAGCTAGCTAGCACGGCAATGTCTGATGCACCACTAGCATTTAATAATAACAGAAGGTGCAAGGCATTCCTTCTGCATGGTATTAGTTCTTTTGCTCATGTCTGCGCCTTGCCCTTTCATTGTCCAGATGGAGAGGACTCTGTTACTTCTTTCAAGTGTAATTACTGCAAATTGCTCTTGGCTCAGTCCCTTCCCAGATACTGGGTTGTCAAGAAACCCCACTTCAGGGCTGTCTCATGCATCTGTATGAGTGTACATCTCTCCCCTTCCCCAGCTCTCTCTCTCTTTGTGGATGCATAAACATATCTCTCTGTATCTCACTTTCAAACCTGTGGCCTTTTAGTTTTAGGAACCTGAAGATGCTCAAACAGAAATCATTACCATTAATATATGATGAGAGGATGCCTGTTTGACCATCAAATAAGCACATTTTTAATTCAAGTCTAAAACTGACAAACTAAAACTATGTACTAAAAGACAAGAAAAAATACATTATCAAGATTAGCAAATTAAAAAAAATAACAAAACAAAGCCTCTGCAACTGAAAAAAATAAGTTATCAAAATTTACTTCAGAAGAAAGAGTGTTTTTTACTGAAAGCCTGAATTAGAGTCCTGGCTCTTCCATTTCCTAGTTAAGAGATGGAGTGGGGGGGACTCAGTTCATTTCTCCTGCCCATGTTCCCTCCACCTGTGAAGTGAGATTAATAAATGTTTCCTTTCCAGGCCTGAGGTGAAGAGTTACTTATAAAGACACACCAACGACAAACATTTACATTCACGAAGCCTTAGTATGTACCAGCACCTTAAGCACTTTGCATGATACATGATACTCCATATGAGAAGTATTTATATTCCCATTTAATATAGGAGAATCTGAGTCTGTATTATACAATTATAGTACAAATTACTTTTTTGCCAAAGCATGCCCTGTAATGGCATTTGTTAGTTGTTATTATTTTCCCTTCAAAAAGTAAGTGAACACAAGATTTTTGCAAAGAACCGTGTTTGGTTTCTCTCAAGGAAATGAAGCTGTCCTGTGCCCACCATTTTCCCTCCACTGCCAGGCTTCGGAGATGTACCATCTACACTTGCAGACTCCAATTACGTGTGACTCTTCCCTTCTCATGCTCCTGCAATCTTCATCTCATTCCCACACCTCCTGATTCAGAATGAAAACGGAAATAATGTTTCTATTAAAATAAAGGGACCAGAATTGCATCATTTCTTAATTAATTAGAAGATGCCTGTCTCTCTCCTCTCGTAATTACATGCTTCTCTTTTCATTTCTTTCTTGTGATGAGAATCTACACTCTTAAATGAAATCAATATAAGATTTGAGTTGAATGGGTATCAACTTTACTCTGGGGAAAAATGACATTTGTTCACTACACCAGCTCAAAAAAGAACTTGAGGGTTGTGAGGATTAAGTTAGCTTATTCTTGATTTACTCCACACATCTTTATTGAGCAATGCTAAGTACTGGACACAAATCAGTCAATAAGAGAGATGTGCTTTCTGTTCTTGTGGGGTCACGTTAGCAGGGGGAGACAGACCTTGTCTGTGCCATTTATGAGTGGGGATGGGAAGTGTGCATCTGTGTCTTATTTCACTTGATAGTAGGGCATAGCAGTAGTTATGGGTGTTACAGTAAGGTCTCACAGGGCACTAAAACATCACTTGAAATAAAACTTGATGGGGAAAATCGTATTTACCAGAACTCTTTTTAAGAAGAAAAAAGTGGTTGGCGAAAGTAGTTTATATGGTTACTGGGCATGGAGGGTGAAAATCTTCAGCAGGGATGAGTTACTCTAAAGCACCTTCAAAAGAAGTTGGGTCCTGTTAACTTTCACCTTTGTTTGTCTTTGTCAAAAGGCAGTGTGCATGATGGAAACAAAACTGGGTTACTCTCTGTAACTGATGAGACACTGAGCATTGACAATGTTCCCTGCCAGTCCCTCATGCAAACCCCAGAGTTTCCTCCAAGCATATGTTAGAACTCAAAAACTATGATTCAAACAAACACAGGTCATAGTCCCCCAAATCATTTTCATTCTTTAGACAGGTCCTGAACTTTACAATTATGTCAAATAATTTCCTGCTATACAAATCCTCCCTTTTCTGGTATCTATCTTTCTTTCCTTAACTGGTATCATCCTGCTGCTATATCTGTATGTATACTACTATGTATATACGTATGTATGTACTACTATTACCTTCCCAATTTCTTTTCTAATCATTTTTTATCTGACTTCACTATCAAGTGTGAGTTCCATAAATATAGTGATTTGTCTTATTTATCTTGGTACTCCATTGCTAATACCCTGAATCCATATAGGTGTAATAAATATTTACGTTATGTTATTATTTAAATAATAATTTTCTACTGAAGGAAAAATTCCAGTAACTTGTTTACTAAGTCACACCTACTACACCCAAGAAAACTGTATTGACAGATCAGACATCCAATAAATATTTGTTGAATGTCTATATGATTGTCTGATCCCTTGTTCCTCTAAATAATGTTAATTTCCTCTAATAAGAGCAAATCATTTTCTTTTACTTTCTTTGGATAGTCTTTTTGCTATTCTTATATTTCAGAACATTCAGAAGCGGTTTAGTTTCAAAACTGTGAAGTGTGTTAAAAATGTGTTATTTATAGACTAATTGGCAAAGCCATATAAACGTAATGATGGCAGCTCAATTTCTGGGTACAGTCTTGTTTGGTTCATCATAATTAGACAAGTTGGCATGCATGAGGTTAATGAGAAAATTCATTTTATCTGACATACTAGGCATTTAGGAGAGCAACAGTCACACTAATAAGGAATTACATGTTATACATATTGCATAGTCTTTGCAATTTTTCTTAAAAATATATAATGAATGGTTTGCTTTGCTGAACTCTAGATAAGCAAAGAAAGAAAGGGCAACACCAAGGACTTCAGAAGAGAAACAGAATGTCTTAATAGCTTCATGTTCAAGGCAGAAGTTCAAGGTGATAGCCCAGAAGGGCAAACATAGACCTTACCCCTGCCTGGTGTGGAAGTACACAACAGAATTGAATTATTTGTCCACATTACTCTGAAAATGTGTTATCATACCAGTAATCATACCAGGAACATGCCACTAGCTCTCATAAACATCCTTTTAAAATAAGCTAACAACTAAGAATATAGGGAAACAACCCTTTTCCCAAAGGCAGTGAACAGAGATCCAAATAGCATTGACATTACGCCCACTGGAAGGAAAAATTCAACTATCCTTTCTAGATAAATCTTTGTTGGTGCCTACTATATGACAAGCACCATGCAAGGTGCTAGAGAAACAGTGGATGGCAGACATATTGTCACTGCCCTCAAGGAGCACACAATCTAGTAGGAAAAGCTTACAGTTATGGTAGGTTCAAGGTTAATGTGTCCTGGGTGAGAACCTTTGCAGGTGAGATTCAGCAAGTGAATGATGTCAAGGAGAGACAAATCTGGTTCTTTCTGAGTGCACTGGACACCTGGTTAGTTCTATGAGGATCTCTGTCCTAACATGGGTTATTCCATAAGAAACAGAAGAGCAGAGACAATCTCTATTTTAAGCACCACATCTAATCATTTCCCAACTTGGAAAAAGTTTCATTATGAGTCCAATTTCTTGTGCTTGTCATTCACGGTCTTGCTTGCCACTTCTGGCCCCAGTGTGTGAACATACTTAGCAAAAACATAAATAAAAATAAAAATAAAACGAAACAAAAAACCTCATACCAAAAACAAACCAAAACAAACAAAATAGCAAAAACAACAACAAAACACTATACGTGTAAAGGGCTTGAGATCATTGTATTTACCTATTTAGATACTAAGCAGTAGTAGGTCCAAAAAAGATCATGGGAGGAAGGCTCTTTCCTTTCCATGTGGTGGCAGCCATCTGCTCAAAGGTAAGCAGGACAGGCACTTACGCATACCCCCAGGAGCTAAGGAGGAAGAAACAGTCCAGTGTAATGCGCTTTCTTCTCAGTTTGTGCTGCTGCCAGTACCTCCAGCTCTCTACACTCCACAGGAACCCCTGCCCAACCTGGCCTGATAAAGCACACAGACTGGGATACAAGGCCAAGGAAGGTTATGCCACATTTCAGATTCGTGAGCGACGAGGTGGCCCAGTTCCTAAGGGTGCTACCGTTGGCAAGCCTGTTCATCATGGTGTTAATCAGCTAGTTTGCCCGAAGCCTTCAGTCTGTTGCAGAGGAGTGAGCTGGATGCTGCTGTGGGGCTCTGAGAGTCTTGAATTCTTACTCAGTTGCAAAGATTCCACGCACAAACCCTTTGAGGTTATCCTCATTGATCCATTCCATAAAGCTCTCAGAAGAACTCCTGACACCCAGTGGATCACCAAACCAGTCCACAAGCACAGGGAGCTGTGAGGCCTGACATCCTCAGGCTCCTGCATGGCCTTGGAAAGGGTCATAAGTTCTACCACACTATTGGTGGTTCTCACTGCACAGCATGGAGAAGATGTAATAGTCTCCAGCTCCACTGTTACCGCCAATATAAGTAAAGTTTGTAAAAATCTTACCTGGTAAACAATTTAGGACAGTCAAAAATAAATAGATAATACACAATCATCACAATATCTAGCATTTGTATTGAGATTCACTGTTTACAATATGCTTTCAAAGCGCATTTCTTAGTGGTTCTCAACCCTGGCTGTGCCGCAGAATTACTTATATGTGTTGTTAACATCACCGATACCTAGACTGCAGGCCAGCAGATTCTGATTCAGTAGATCAAAAATGGTATTTTTAAGCAGCTTCATGGATGATCTTAAATTGCAGTCAGGATGGAGAAGCATGGCTTCATGTCATTTGTTTCTTCCACAGTATTCCTGGGAAATAGGTTTTATTTATACTCCATGAACTTTCACTCCCTTATGCCTAGAATGATTTTCCTGAGGCACCTCCTTGGGGAACCCTCCCCTAACCACATCCTCTTCTTACCCAGTCTACCACATAGGCAGATCCAAATCACAGATGAGGTACTGAGCATACCACTGATTTGTCATTCTAATGTGCTGGGTTTTTTGTTTGTTTGTTTGTTTGTTTTGCTTTTAATTAATCACAGTACCTTATTCAGTTAGTCTCCTACTTACTTGTGAGCTCCTTAAGAGCATGGACTTCCTGGGACACCTGGGTGGTTCAGTCAGTTAAGCAGCTGACTCTTGATTTCAGCTCAGGTCACGACCTCATGGTTCATGAGATCAAGTCCCATGTCGGCTCTGTGCTGACATCAAAGAACCTGCTTGGGATTCCCTCTCTCTCTCCCTCTTTCTCTGCCCCTCCCCCCGCTGTGCTCTCTCTCTAAAAATAAATAAATAAACATTAAAAAAATAAGCATGGACTTATTATGTATTTGCTCTTTTCTTCTAAGAATGCGTTATATTACTTGGACATGGTAGGATTAAAATTAATAATAACAATAATAATACATTATGCTTACTATGTGCCAGTTACCATCCCCTGCATTGTATAGATATGAATTGATTTAATCTTCATGCCAACTATATGACATAGATGAGGTAAGTATTGTTCTTATCCTCATTTTGCAGATAAGGAAACTGGAACACAAAGAAAGTTAGAAGCCTGAGGTCACATTGTCTGATCAATGGAGAAGCATTAATATCACGTCCGTATCACAGGATGAAGAAAATTCTTTTCACTTCACAGATGAGAAAATGGAAACTTTTCCTATCATACCAGCATGGACCATTTATACTGTGGTTTGGATACTTGTTCTTTATTACAATATCTGGAGTTTGGGGGATTCTTTCAGTTCAGTGTATCCTGTGTGTAATACTTCTACATTGTTCTATTATCTTTTAAATGGGGGAGAGAGAAGATACCAGCAGAACCACTGCAGTGCATGTACCTCCAGTTGAAGACAGACGATGTTAAGGAGCACTGCCAGCCATCTGTTGACATACTGATTTGCCACGGAAAAAAATGGGAGTGCATTTGTTCACACTTCCAGATTATTTAAAAATAAGGAGCAATGGGAGTTATTAAGTTGGGCAATCTGAGTTCTAAGTAGCATTTATACACTTTTTTTTCCCGGATGCCTTCCTTAAAATTAAATTTTTAATAACCTTTAAGCCTTGCAGCCTTGAGGGAATAATTTCTTTCACAGTAGTTCAAAGGTTTAATTTCACAGTAAAGCTTTTGAAATATGGTATTATCCCTTTTGTTCTAGAAAATTACTGTTTAAAAAAATCATATTTCAAAGTAATGATTATAATGAGAAAAAGATATGAGGCCCAACTTCAAAAGGAAAAAATGATAACCTCGCCTGTGATGTCCTCTAGTGAGCCTTTCCCTCGTGGATTCTAATTTGTAACAGTTCAAAAAATCTCTGGAATTGTGCAGTCTCTGCCTGGTAATACAGCCCAGGCTGCGGTCTCACAGTGAGGAGGGGTTGATATAGACATAACGGAAGCCATTAACTTTCTCATGTAAGTAAAATGCGGTATGTCTTCAGTCCTGCTGCATGTGTGTGTTTTCTGTAATGCTATTTCCAAACAATGTTATCTTTGGAGTTCTAAAGCCATTTTGTGGACGTTAGAGTTGCTTGGAGTTTAGAGCAGGCAGTGGGTACTGTGAAGCATAGCAGAGTCTGACAGGGAAAGAGGACGAGAACCATCTAATACAGAGCACCCAGTCTGGGCTTTACAAATGTTTTATCTTCTTTAATCCTCATAGTAGCTCTCTGAGATCAACAGTATTAGCCCCATTTTACTAATGTTAAGGCCTCCTATAAAAGAAAATACTCATCTGGTCTAATTAGTTTAAGAATCAAAGTCCTCACTGCAACTTTCATTCAGAGCTCCTTGGCCTATTTATCACTTTATAAGAGTTTTTGGTTTTTTTTTTTGTTTGTTTGTTTTTTTTTTTGAGAGAGAGAGAGATAGTGTGTGTGTGTGTGTGTGTGTGTGTGTGTGCATGCGCACGTGAGCAGGGGAGGGGCTAAGGGAGAGGGGGAGAGAGGGAGAGACGGAGAGAGAATGTCTCAAGCAGCTCAGCATGGAGCCTATCACAGGGCTTAATCCCACTACCTTGGGATCTTGACCTGAGTCGAAATCAAGAGTTGGATGCTACACCAACTGAGCCAACCAGATGCCCCAGGACTATTTGTTAAGTTGTAAATTCATAGACATGAAAAAGTTAATGAAGAAAGACTCATCGAATGAGAACTACATATGCAGGATACAATTAGAACCATAAGTATCCAAAATTTAAAAAAAAATACTACTGTTAGCTATTAAAGGACTGACACTAAAGGAAATGTTGGGTAGTAGGGACATGGGATGACATCTCAAAATACATGCATTTAATCTCTAGGGCTATAAAATCTGGGACAATTCACTGAAATCCTCTTAGCTTCAATTTCTGCATCTGAGAAATGGGCACAAAAGACATAAAATGTTTCCCTCAAGTGATAAAAAGGATATGGATGTGAGAAAGCTTTCTGAACTATTGACTCTCACGTTAATGCACCCATGGCCATTCACTCTGCAGCTCTGTGTATGCATGTGTATAATTATTGGTTTTTAGATGTTTCCAACTCGGTATTTATCATACTTCATGGCAATGATCTATTTAGATATTTTTCCCACAAACATACTCTATGATTTTTAGGGCAGAGATTGTATTTTGTTCATCATTATATTTATCACATATTATATACTCAGCCACCTGCTTAAAATTTAATACTACATTCCTATTTATGCATTCATACATTCATTCAATTAGCATTAATATCTACTAAATGCAAGATAATCAATAGAATGGAGTCAATTTAATCTAGGAGGTTTCACAAAATAATATATTGAATGAATTATGGAAGTATGGGCCATAGATAGTAATATAAATTTTATTCTTGTTATTCCCTCTGTGCCCTTTAAACTTCAGTAAACACAATAATAGTAGCTAACTTTTACTGAATGCATACTACTCACCATGCTGTATGATAAGTAACCTGCATGTGTTATCTCACCAATATCTCCCCCAAAATAAAAAGGTTAGTACTGAAGAAAGAAGGAAAGAAAGAAAGAAAGAAAGAAAGAGAAAGAAAGAAAGAAAGAAAGAGAAAAGAAAGAAAGAAAAGAAAGAAAGAAAGAAAGAAAGAAAGAAAGAAAGAAAGAAAGGAAAAGGAAAAAAGAAAGAAAAGAAAAGCACAGGCTGGGGGCGCCTAGATGGCTCAGTCAGTTAAGCATTTGACTTTGGCTCAGGTCATGATTTCATGGCTCCTGAGTTCTGGCCCTGCATCTGGCTCTTGCTGACAACACTGAGACTGGAGCCTGCTTCCGATTCTGTGTCTCCATCCTTCTCTGCCCCTCTGCTGCTCACACTTTCTCTCTCACACACACACAAAAATAAACATTTAAAAATTTAAAGAAAAGAAAAGAAAAGAGAAAAGAAAAGAGAAAAGAAAAGAAAAGAAAAGAAAAGAAAAGAAAAGAAAAGAAAAGAAAAGAAAAGAAAAAAGAAAACCACAGGCTGAAAATAGTGTCACTTAGACCAAGTTCCCAAACCAGGGCTTAATATCCAATCTAACTGCAGTTTCAACCTCCCCCAGAAATGTGACCTTAACCAGTCAGTCAGGAAATGTTTTGTTTTGTTTTTCATCAGCACCAATGAGTCTGTCACCTGGGTCCTCTCCATTTACCAAAGAAAGATGAGGTAATCTGCAAGATAAGACACCTTGCTTTTTCCCCTAGCAAACAGCCTCCTGGGGAACAATCCTTTTCTTGTGCTAATAACTTTCTTATTCCATGCTCTGTCTATAAAAATCTTCCATTTTGTGTAACTCCTCAGCGTGCCTCTCTACTTGCTAGGTGGGGTTTTGCCTAATTCATGAATCATTTAATAAAGTCAATTAGATCTTCAAATTTACTTGGGCAAATTTTGTTATTAAACAGTACTATCATTATAAATATGGAGGAAACTGAGGCTTTAATAGGTTAGGTAATTTGTTCAAGGTCACAGTAAATACTGAGGTCAAGATTCAAAACTAGGTCTTCCCGATTCGTTTATTCAACAAATCTTTATTGTACTCCTACTATGTGCCAGATGCTAGGCTACTTACTGGGGACTCAATGGTGAATAAGAACTCAGTGCTTACCTTTGTGTACTCATTGCCTAGCAGGAAAAGAAAGATTAAACATAGAAATATGTGATTATTATAATTATTTTAAGTTTCCTTTAAATGTTTAAACTGATACTTATAAAATCCACACTCAGAACCGTCTTCCTATATTCTAAATATACAGAGAAATTTTCTCCTTTCTGATAGGTACCTGATACAGATGGGCAGGTGGTGGTCTTTTATTCTCTCCAAGTTCAGAGTCATTTATCATAACTAATCTCCTGCTTAGTTATGATATTTTCAGCCAATAATTTAGATTTTCACATTTACATTCAATTTTAAACACTATGGAACTATAATGCATCAACATAAATACATACATACATACATACTAAATATTTTTTAAATGTTGGATACATATTCTCTTAAGTAGCCAAAAGGTCCTGAGGTTGGTCTCTAAAAGGCACTTTTCAGGAATGAATTCCCTTCTGGTACTAGAACTAGGTCACATAGATTGATATATTTCATCTTTGTAGCACATTGACTTAATCTGTCCCATCATAATTCCTTTTCTCTGAACCAAGAGGCCCTGTTGGATAAATTTAAGCTTACGAGTAGAATAAGTTTCTGTGATCTATATTAAAAGAATGGATGGTTATGGTAAAATTAAAAAAAAAATGTATATTTGGTCTTTGTCTCTGGATCCTGGCAAGAGTTCCTAAAATCTTTGGAATTCTCTGAGTGCTAAGAGTTTCTTTTATCATCCATAACAGGTCCCTTTTGACCATATTAGAGTTTATGGTAATGAGGTAACTCTTGGTAGGCCCCTTGATAGCCTCAAGATGGGTTACAGAGGAACCAATCACACGATTAGAAGGTCAGAACTATCAGTTCCACCTGACCCCCAACCTCTGAGGAAGGGAGAAGGGTTGGAGATTGAATTCAGTCACCACTACCCAATGATTTAATCAATTGTGCCTATGTAATGAGACCGTTAAAACCTCTGAAACAATGAAGTTTGAAGGAGCTTACAGGTTGATGAATGGAGAGTTGTAAGAACTCCTAAATTTGTAGCAAGCTAGGCAGAGTGCAGGTAGCATAAGGACCCCATTTCCTGCTGACATCTAAAATATAGGCAGTCTTATGGAATTAAGCTCCCTTGGTTCTGCACTAACTCCAGGTTGTTAGTGTCAGAATTAAATTGCATTGTAGGACACCTAGTTGATATTAGAGAAGGGAGAACTGATTGATATTGGAAAGATATATTTCCATTGTTTTGAAGAAACACACAATAGTACTAAGGGTCTGACTTGGTTTTGCCAAAGGGCCATCACCTTAAATAGCTTCAGTTCTAGTTCTGGCATTTAGAATTTGTGTGACCTTGAACAGATTACCTAATTTCTTGAAGGTTCTGTTTCCCTATCCATAAAATGGAAACATTCATAACGGGATTGTTAGAAAGATTAAAATAGTAACTGTAAAAATAAGCTTTTTTTTCAATAGCTGACACCTAGTTAAGTATTTAGTCATTTTTAATCTCACTCCCTCTTCTTTTCCTTTCCCTCAAATTTAGTTCTAGAACAAACTATTTAAATAGCCCAGAAATCCAGTATGGTTCTATTTATACTTTTTACACTCCAGAAATTCCAGTATTTCTCTAACAATGGATGTCTTCTCTCAGGCAGTTTACAGCTGTGGATCAGACCATCTAGTAGGCAACATGTCCCAGTTTGGGGTTTGGGAAATATAGTTACCACTCCAGATTACATTGTGATTAAAATGCAGGAGACAGTGCAAGACAATACTGAATTCATTAACATTTACAACATATTAGCTATGGGATTATTTCCAGGGGCAAGAGCCAGGAAAAAAGGGGTTGAGCATTTGCTTCTAATAGGAGGTAGAGGTACCTTTAAGGTTTAACCACTAAAGTTCTAACAAACCAGCTTCTCTGATAAGGCAGACCAGCCAGCCTCTGCGTGTTTTGCAATTTTCAATACACAGTTCCGCTTTCACACTTCAATAATTCATTTTCTAGCACTTAGAATCCAGAAACCTGCACTCACTGATGTAGCTAAAATGTAAGGAACAGAGTTTAATAACCAACATCTCTACTTATCTCATCTCATTCTCCAGTAAATTGTATTGGAAAACATGTGTAAATAGTACCAAGCAAACAGAGCATTTATGGTCTCCTTTAGAATGTGTTCTATTTGAATTCTAGATTTATAGAGGTAATAATTTTATAGAGG
>NC_064808.1:61188086-61196562 GCF_023721935.1 Panthera uncia
TAATAAAATAATCTAAAAAGGTCCTCCTTCCAATGATCTTAAATTTTAGAAAATAAAACAAATATCTCAGAGCATATGAGGTGCCCTTTAAGTGCATGGGTGTCATACATATTATCAGATATTTGTTTTTCAAAATTTATTTAGTGATATTTAGATACATTAAGCAACAATCACAATTCCGTTTGACTGGTGGCCAGCATGGCTCTAACCTAATCCAGATGGAACTACAGCTGGGTTAAGAAATTAAGACCATCATCAATATAAGCTTAAACTGTGAAGGCCACCAATATTTAAAAGGCCCATGACAAAACTTTCCTCAATGTGTCTCCAATGACTTAAAGGTGATGTTAAGGTACATGGGCAATCTCATGAATATTAAGAATTTTGTTCATGATGTAGTAATAAATCATTACTTATTTGGTATTAAGGCAAATAACAATCGCAATCATAACAGCTAACAATGATTGAGCAATCTCTTTGTGCTAGACACTCCGATAGTTAATTTACATATTTTACATATTTCAACTCCAGATCTATATAAACATTGTTAACGTCTGCCACGGTCTAACAATTTTACGGATGAGGATACCAATGCTCAGAAAAGTCAAGATACTCCGCTAGCAAGGACCTGAGCTAGGATCCAAACTCAAGTATGTTGGACACCAAAGGCAGAGCTTCACTCCTCACTGCCAGTGTTGAATATTTGAAAAGATTAGAGCAGGCTTTAATAAAGTAGTGTCATTCATCCCTAGCCAAACAGAGCTCTTCATCAGATGTCCAGCAGATTAAAAACCTAAAATATGGACTGTGACATCAATGGCATTCTGACCACCAGAGATTAATGCTTCCTTTTCATAATATGAAAAGTCAGCCACAGACTGCATTTTGTCAGCTCCCTTGAATCTAGAAATTGGTCTAAGTCCTGACCAAGTAATACTGATAGAAGAGATGTACAACATTTCTAGGCCTGGTCCAGCCTCCTGAGTGATGCTTCATTGTGTCTCTTTTCTTTATGCTAGTTTTCTATCAAACTCCAAGATGATCTTGGAAGCCAAATGTTGAAAGGGAAGAATCTCTTTTGGTTAGGTCCTTCAAGCACAGTAACTGTCCTTTATTCCTACCTTATACTGTCTGGTCTCTAGATGAATGAGAAATAACTTCTATTATATCAAACCACTAAGACTTGGGATTTTCTCTCTTGGAGTAGTTTGTGATAACTGATAAAGATTATTAGATATGCATAATAGTTCCAGTAATGTGGCCACTCAAATCTACAAACATCAAATTAGTCTTGTAGAAGAGCAAAATATTACAATAGCTTTAGTTCCATTTCACTTTTAGAGAAGAATTTTAACTTTGGTTAATGATGGAAGGAAAAAAAGAAGTGTTACTTTGGAATGCAGTACGGCTGCACCTTTGGCTGGTGCTTCACAGAACCACTAGTTTTAATAAGAAACCATTCATTTTCAGAGTCCTTGAGGCCAGAAGGCAGTAGAGTTTGTTTTAGTGGTTGGAGATGAAGTAAAATATCAAAAGAAATGATAAAATGTGATAATGACATTTCACTGTTTTCAGTTTAAAAAAACAGGAATATTTTGAGTAAAACTTAAAAAGTCAAAGTTAACTATACAGTTGAATCTTTCTCTTTTCTGTTTCTCTAACCACCTTGAATATAGATAAAAAATGTTGACCCTGATAAAAATATTGCCTACCATCTACTACAAACCTTTTATATTTTAAAAAAGTATTGCTACATACTCCGCATATTCTTGTCACAATAATATTCAAAACAGCGCCATAAAATAAGCCTTATCCGTTTTATAGTTAGGGAAATCAATTCATAAAGATTACACAAAATGCTCATGGTCATATGGCAGACATGGATGGGAACCGGGGCACATCTGCTTAGTCATCCTCCTCTACCCACAATATTTCGGGCTTCCATCTCCAACAACCTGTTGGCTCTACTCTCTATTTTTGTCTGTGACTGTGTAAATGGTAAAACTAATATGACTATCAAGCTGCCCCCTACTTAGCCACTCTACAGAATCTGACTCTGCTGGAAATTCCCTCTTTTGGCTTACCCAGCACCATCATCTTGTTCCTTTCTTAACTCTGCCTAATCCTGGGCTTCCTTCCCTCCTGTCTGCCCTAAAAGACTTGATCTACTGCTCTCCTTACTGGTAAAATTTCAGTTTTCAGTTCCCCATGTGGTTCCTCAACACATGAAAAAATTTCCCCCAGTAGACTGTTGTTATGGAATTTATGTTCGGGGCTCATATATTCTTAGAGAAGAAACACGTTTTATTCTTTATGGAAGTCTGTATTTTATGTTGCATACTTATGCAAAGGACATGTTCTGTATAAATCTTACAAATGAAAATGTGAATATGAACATGCAAATCTGGTAACAACTGTGAATTGAGATATAAATAGAGGAGCAAATACATGAAACATTTCTTCAAGGCAGGAAAAATAGATCAAGGGAGACAAAAAGATTTGCTTCAGTGCTTGGGACCTTGTTTTCTGCCAAAGTCAAAAAATATAAACAACAGTATTGACTTTGTAAGGTCAAAGTTACTGGGTTTTAAACAAAATGACTACAGTGGAAGGAATATTTTTTTGATGTGCATCAAAAAAGAAAAAGAAAACATACCCCTCAGAATAAAAGCTGAAGCTTGTCAATCATTAGCATTTTAATCTTTAGACACATGAAACTATTTATAATTTAAAAGTATTCTGTAGGATTACAAGTAGAGGCAACAAGCATTTATCAAGACCTTACTATGTTTCAGGAATTTTACTAGATTAATCATCACAAAAGCTCTTTGAGGAGAATTATATATTTGTTTGTTTCAATTTAAAGTCCAAAAATGTGTGCCTGAGAAGTAGGTGATCTTCACAAAAGTCTTAAAGCTGGTGAGAGGTACGACCATGATTTAAAATTAAGTCTGTCTACAAACAAAAACTAAAGGAGTTCATGAACACTAAACCAGCCCCCCAAGAAATATTAAAGGGGATTATTTGAGTGAAAAGGAGAGGAGAGACCAAAGTAACAGTAAAAGGTAGGAAACACAAAATCAGTAAAAATGAATATTTCTGTAAAAAAGCAGTCAAGGAACTCACAAAATAAAAGGATATAAAATATAACAACATATACCTTAAACAAGGGGAGGAGAGGAGTAAATAATGGGTTAAAACTTAAACAAACATCAAGTATAGACTACTATATGCAGAATAGGTTATATGCAAATCTAATGGTAACCATATATCTAACACTACTAATATATATGCAAAGAATAAAGAGAAAGAACAGGACTCCTGGGTGGTTCAGTCAGTTAAGCATCCGACTTCTGCTCAGGTCATGATCTCTTGCCTCATGGGTTTGAGCTCCACATCAGGCTCTGTGCTGACAGCTCGGAGCCTGGAACCTGCTTCAGATTCTGTGTCTCCCTCTTTCTCTTGGCCACTCCTCCACTTGTGCTTTCTCTCCCTCTCCCCGCCTCCCCCCTCTCTCTCTCAAAAATAAACATTAATTTTTTTTTAATGAATACAGAGCATTCCTAATACATAATAAAGAAAAACAGCAAAACATGGAAGAAAGACAAGTAAGGATAAGAAATAATCTTCAGAAACAATAACAAAACAAATAATAAATTGACAATAAATATATATTTATCAATAATTACTTTGAATGTAAATGGACTAAATGCTCCAATCAAAAGACATAGGGTGATAGAATGGATAAAAAACACAAACAAAAACAAACAAGATCCATGCATATGCTGCCTATAAGAGACATGTACAGATTGAAAGGTAGGTGAAAGTTGAAACATCTATCAAGCAAATGGATGTTAAAAGAAAGCTGAAGTAGCAATACTCATGAGACGAAACAGACTTTAAAACAAAGGTTATAACCAAAGACAAAGAAGGACACTATATAATAATAAAGGGGACAATCCAATAGGAAGATATAAGAATTGTAAATATTTATGCTCATAATGTGAAAGAACCCAAATACATGGAACAGTTAATAACAAACATAAAGGAAGTAATCAATAATAATAGGGAACTTTAACACCCCACTTATATCAATGTACAGATCATCTAAACAGAAACTCAACAAGAAAACAATGGCTTTGAAAGACACCCTGGACCAGATGGATTTAACAGATATATTTGGAACATTCCAATCTAAAACAGCAGAACATACAATCTTACCAAGGAACCAAGTGCACAAGGAACATTCTCCAGAATAGATCACATATTAACTCACAAAACAAGCCTCAACAAAGCCAAAAAGATAATAGCCGTACTATGCATCCATTCTGGCCATAATGCTGTGAAACTAGAAGTCAACCATAAGAAAAAAATCTAGAAAGACCACAAATACATAGAAGTTAAATAACATGCCACTAAACATGGGTCAACCAGGAAATAAAAGAAGAAATAAAAAGTTCATGGAAAAAAATGAAAATGAAAACTCAATGGTGCAAAACCTTTCAGGTGCAGCAAGAACAGTTCTAAGAGGAAAGTATACAGCAATAAAGGCCTACCCCAAGTGGCAAGAAAAATTGCAAATAAATGACCTAAGTATTCACCTGGAGGAACTGGCAAAAGAACAAACAAAACCTAAAACCAGCAGAAAGAAGGAAATAATAAATACCAAAGCAGAAATAAATGAAGTAGACTCTAAAAAACATGACAAACCAAAATAGAACAGATCAATGAAGCCAGGAGCTGTTTCTTTCAAAAAAAAAATCAATAAAATTGATAACCCTCTAGCCAGATTTATCAAGAAAATAAGAGAAAGGACCCAAATAAATAAAATTGACAATGGAAGAGTGCTGATGCTGGAAGCCAAGCTATCCCAGCCTGAGTGGCAGGGCCCGGGCTGTGGACGGATTGGTGACTGCAGGGCGGCCCGCCCACAGTGTAGCTTCTTGTACTCCCGCTTTTAGGTAATTTGGCCTTAAAAGTACCTGGGGTATTGTCTGTTGGGGAATTGCCCTCGGCAGGCCCCCTGGGAAAAGAACCATTAGGGAAGAAAATAAGGCTCCGCAAGAAATTGTGCGGCCTTATGTTTAGCCCTTGCCATCCTCTATGGAGACTCCTCTACTTACAGGAAGGATGATAGCCTCATACCTTTGCCAGCAAAGAGGGCCTGTAAAGGAGAGACATATGGATTTGAGAGCCCCACTCTGGCAACTAAGGAGTATATCTCTGGCACAGGTGACTTTAACCCCTAGGCCCACCTGGCCCCCCAGAGGCATTCCAGATGATGACTGAACTTAGTTAAGCTACAGAATGGTTCATTGGTTCCTAGGTGCACTGTCTCTCTGAGAATGTATGAGGCATGGGTTTCGGTTTCCAAGGCCCTTTCAGCCCCTTTCTGGCACCTCAGACCGAGGCAAACACATTGTTCTTCTGGCTTCATGTGGTTAGGAGGTCATGTCCCTGTAACTGTTCCACTTGAGGTGCTGAGAAACGGAGGGCCTTTCACAAGAACAGCAAAGCAAATGCTTTGTAGATTATAGATAAACGCAGATGCAGAATGGAATAATGTAAGAAATTAATCTATAATCAAAGGGTATGCGGGAAAGTTAGGGGAAAATTGCCATGTTATTTCTTAAAGGTTGTTTATACATAGGAACATTTTCAAAATTAGGTAATGTTAGAAAAACATAAATGACGTATGCTACAAGGAAATCATAGCATATATAATGCCACGTTTACTACAATAAATTGGCCAGTTCAACACACTGCTGTTGTCTGTGTCCATTTTTATTTTAGTTTTAGTTTTTTATTTTAGTTTTTATTTTCTAGTTTTTTATTTTAGTTTTGTTTTATTTTCACTGACGCCGTTCTTCCTTCGGGAACCCCTGGTTGCTGGAGCTGGTCTCCGGCAAAAGAGAAGAAATAACAACCAACGCCCTGGAAATAAAAACAATTATAAGAATGTTATGAAAAACCATACCCCAACAAATTGGATAACCAAGAAGAAATGGATAAATTCCTAGAAACATAAACTACAAAAACTGAAACAGGAAGAAATAGAAAATTTGAACAGACTGATATCCAGTATTGATTCAAAAAACTTCCAACAAACAAACAAAAAAATCCAGGACCAGATGGCTTCACAGGCAAATTCTACTAAACATTTAAAGAAGATTTAATACCTTATCTTCTCAAACTATTCTAAAAAAATACAAAAGGAAGGAAAACTTCCAAATTTATTACATTGACACCAAAGCCAGATAAATACAGCACACACACAAAAGAGAACTACAGCGTAATATCCCTGATGAACACAGATGTAAAAATCCTCAACAAAATACTAGTAAAATGAATTTCAACAATACATTAAAAAAATCATTCACTGTGATCAAATGGGATTTTATTCCTGGGTTGTAAGGGTGGTTCAATATTTGCAAATCAATCAGTGTGATATAACACATCAATAAGACAAAGGATAAGAGCCATATGATCATTTCCATTAGATGCAGAAAAACCATTTGACAAAGTACAACATCCATTCATGATAAAAACCTTCAACCAAGTAGGTTTAGAGGGAACATAGCTCAATATAATAAAGGCCATAGATGAAAAACCCACAGCCAACATCATCCTCGACGGGGAAAAACTGATAGCATTTCCTATAAGGTCAGGAACAAGACAAGGATGTCCACTCTCTCCACTTTTATTCAACACAGTATTGTATTTGCTAGATACAGCTAAAAGACAACAAAAAGAAATAAAAGGCATTCAAGGCATCCTACCTTTCCAAGGTAAGGAAGAAGTAAAACTTTCACTATTTGCAGATGACATGATACTATATATAAAATATCCAAAAGACTCCACCAAAACAACTCCTGGAACTGATAAATGAATTCAGTAAAGTCACAGGACACAAAATGAATCCACAGAAATCCGTTGCATTTCTATACACCAATAATGAGGCAGCAGAAAGGGAAATGAAAAAAAGATCCCATTTTCAATTGCATCAATAACAAGAATATATCTAAGAAATAAACATAACCAAACAGGTGAAAGACCTCTAGTCTAAAAACTATAAAACGCTGATGAAAGAAACTGAAGACCACACCAAGAATTGGAAAGACATTCCATGCTCATGGATTGAAAGAACAAATATTGTCAAAAATGTCTATACTACCCAATCAGTCTCTATCAAAATACCAAAAGCATTTTTCACAGAACTAAAACAAACAATCCTAAAAATTTGTATGGAAGCACAAAAGACTCCGAACAGCAAGGCAATCTTGAAAAAGAAAAGCAAAGCCAGAATCATCACAATGCCGACTTCCAGTTACACTATAAAGCTACAGTGAACAAAACAACATAGTACTGGCACAAAAATAGTCACACAGATCAATGGAACAGAATAGAAAACCCAGAAATAAACCCACAACTATATGGTCAATAATCTTCCACTAAGCCGGAAAGAATATCCAATGGAAAAAAGATAATCTCTTCAACAAGTGGTGCTGGGAAAACTGGTCACCAATATGCAAAAGAAAGAAACTGGACCACTTTCTCTCACCATCCACAAAAATTAATTTAAAATGGATTAAAGACCTAAATGTGATACCTGAAACCACAAAAATCATAGAAGAGAACAGAGGCAGTAATGTCTTTGATATCAGCCATAGTAACTTTTCCTAGATAGGTCCCTTGAAGCAAGGGAAACAAAAGCAAAAATAAACTATTAGAACTAAATCAAAATAAAAAGCTTCTGCACAGTGAAAGAAATAACAAAACTAAAAGAGAACCTACTGGCGTTCTAGTATTTCAGGGTGGAATGGGTGGAAGTTGGGGTACGAAGTGGCTGCAGTGTGGATGGAAGGAGGTCAGAAGCTGAGAGCAAGCAGGGGCTGGGTGGGCACCATGGTAGGGATCACCACCATGTAGGCGGTGAAAGGCAGGATCTACGTTCTGCAGCAGCAAGCAGGTGATACAGAAGAATGAGCGGAGAACCTGAAGTGGGAAGTGGAGGAGGAAAGGTGGCCAAGAGCAGGCCGAGGCTGAGGTGGCCTCCTTGACCCCTAGGATGCAGCTGGTTGATGAGGAGCTGAACAGTGCCCAGGAGCACCTGGCAGCTGCCCTGCAAAAGTGGAGGAAACTGAGAAAGCTGCTACTCAGAGCAAGAGAGGTATGGACGTTATTGAAAACCTAGCCTTAACATATGAAGAGAAGATGGAACTCCAGGAAATCAACTCTAAGAAGCTTAGCACATTGCAGAAGAGGCAAATCTAAAGTCCAAAAAGGGGGCTCAGAAGTTGGTGATTATTGAGGAGCACGAGGAATGACCTGAGCTGGCATAGTCTCGTTGCCAAGACATGGATGAGCAGATCAGACTGATGGACCAGAACCTGAAGTGCCTGAGAGCTACTGCAGAAAATTACTCTCAAGCAGAGGACACATATGAAGAGGAGATAAATATTCTTTTTTTTTTTTT
>NC_064808.1:61196662-61221578 GCF_023721935.1 Panthera uncia
TTTTTTTATTTTTTTTAATTTTTTTTATTTTTTAATATATGAAATTTACTGTCAAATTGGTTTCCATACAACACCCAGTGCTCATCCCAAAAGGTGCCCTCCTCAATACCCATCACCCACCCTGCCCTCCCTCCCACCCCCCATCAACCCTCAGTTTGTTCTCAGTTTTTAACAGTCTCTTATGCTTTGGCTCTCTCCCACTCTAACCTCTTTTTTTTTTTTTTTTTTTTCCTTCCCCTCCCCCATGGGTTTCTGTTACGTTTCTCAGGATCCACATAAGAGTGAAACCATATGGTATCTGTCTTTCTCTGTATGGCTTATTTCACTTAGCATCACACTCTCCAGTTCCATCCATGTTGAGGAGATAAATATTCTTACAGATAAACTCAAGGAAGCAGAGACCCGTGCATGATGAGTTTGCTGACAGGTCAGTGGCCAAACTGGAGAAGACAACTGATGACCTGGGAGATAAGCTTAAATGCACCAAAGAGGAACACCTCTGTACACAAAGGATGCTGGACCAGACTCCGCTTGACCTGAATGAGAGGCAGAGCAGCACAGTCCTGCTCTGCCACTGCTCCTCCCTCTCAGCCCGACTCCTCCTAAGGCTGAAGCTGGCCTTGAAACTGAGAGCTGATCTTTAACTGGAAGGCTGCTTTCTCATTTTGCCACCTCTCCCACCCCAACCCCTGTGTCTTTTTCACCAAACTGTCTCTGTCTCTCCCCAGGCATTCCAGTTTGGCTTCAAGCTGAGCACCCTGGGGACAATGTTTTTTTGCAATGTGTGCACAATGCAAAGTGTCTTTAAAAGCATGTTGTGATGTACACACTTTGTAATTACCTTTTTTTCTGTTGATGTAGTAACCATTTGTACAACATCCAAATAATTCCACAGTTCTGAAGCAGCAGTCTAACCCCTTCCTCACATTTGGAAAGAAATTTTTCAGCTTAACACATACTGCCCTCTCCAAATTTATTTTGAAACTTCACTTCTTTAGGGTTGGGGCACATTGGCCACCCCGTCTGGCTGAGAACTCTCTCTACAGTCTGTGGGCTGATAATATGCTGATCTCTTAAGTTTCTTTCCCTGCCCAGTTCCCCTTTTTGGTGAGGTTACCATGAGGTCTGTTAGGTGTTTATCCTGCAGCTTATTGGCTTAAAATGCACTCTCCTTTGGTTTGTTCTCTATGGCACTGATTGAGAGAAAGAAACCAACAGTAAAACTGTTTTGATACAATTGTTTTTTTGAAATAAAGAAACAGTCCCTCCAACCCCCCCCCAAAAAAAGAAAGAAAAGAAAAGAAAAGAAAAGAAAAGAAAAGAAAAGAAGAAAAGAAAGGCAATCTACTAAATAGGAGAAGATATTTGCAAGTGATTTATCTCATAAAGGGTTAGTATCCAAAATATTTAAAGAACTTATAAAACTCAACACCTAAAAAACAAATAATCCAATTAAAAAGTAGGCAGAAGGCATGCACAGACATTTCTCCAAAGACATATAGATGGCAAGCAAATACATGAAAAGATGTGCAACATCGCTTACCATCAGAGAAATGCAAATCAAAACTACAATGAGATACCACCTCACACCTGTTAGAACAGATGAAATCAACAACACAAGAAACAACAGGTGTCAGTGAGGATGTGGAGAAAGGGGAACCCTCCTGCACCATTGGTAGGAATGAAAACTAGTGCAGCTACTCTAGAAAACAGTATGGAGGTTCCTTCAAAAGTTAAGAATAGATTTACCCAATGATCCAGCAATTGCACTCAAATGCAGCAATTGTATTTACCTAAAGAATACAAAAGCACTAATTCAAAGGGACATAGGTACTCTTATGTTTATAGCAGCGTTGTTTGTAATAGTCAAGATATGGAAGCAACCTAAATGACCATCGATAGATGAATGGATAAAGAACAAGTGTCTGTGTATGTATATATGTGTACATAGTCTGGAGATTTTATATATATGTATAAAATCTACTGTGTGTGTGTCTGTGTGTACACACACACACACACAGACACACACACACAGAGAATATTATTCAGCCATAAAAAAGAATGAAATCTTGTCATTTGCAAGGACATAGAGCTACAGAATATTATACTAAGTGAAATAAGTCAGTCAGAGAGAGACAAATAGCATATGATTTCACTCATATGTGGAATTTCACTCATATTTGGAAACAAAACGAACAAGAAAAGGGAAAAAAGAGACACAACTTAAGAAACAGTCTCTTAATTTTAGAGAACAAACCAATAGTTACGAGAGGGGAGGGGGATGGAGGGATGGGTTAAATAGATGATGAGGATTAAGGAAAGCACCTATCCCAGTGAGCACTGGGTGAGGTATGAAATTGTTGAATCGCTGTATTGTACACCTGAAACTAATATAACACTCTATGTTGACTAACTGGAATTAAAATAAAATAAAAATATGAAATCTAATATGGCTAAATATTGTAATTTTAAATAAAATCAGTCTTAAAATTTCATCCTCCAAAGGCTGTATTTACGAAACCGATCATATGCAAATTTTACAGAGTACAACCTTACAATCCTGTTGGTGGACACTATGAATGCCTAGATTTAAGATGAGATAGATTTATCTCACTTCCACAATCAACTTCTGATAACTTTGCCATCCATGGATTTCATACAACTAATCTAGTTTTACCATCAGTTTGCATCCAATATGAATTATGGATTCCGATGGCATCATATCACCTTCAAAATAATGAGAGCATAGAACACAGGATGAGAACATGACATGTGGGGCCAGATATGCATGGATTAAGACCCTTAGTTCCTTGTTCTAAATGTGACCTTGGACAAGTGACTCTATCCTTTGGTGCCTCTGTTTTAAGACCTATAAAATGGGGATAATCATAGTTCCTAACTCATAGAACTGTTGCGAGAATCTAGTAACTATATAAGCAATATGCTTGGAACATCAGTCTGCATATAGTAGGTATTAGAGTTTAATTATTCTTATTACCTCTTCCAGTTCTTTCCATCACCTCCTCTATACACAAACAGTATATCCCTGGCCTACAAAGTTAGTTGTGGATTACTGTGGACTCTGAGTTCTATAACACTGTGCCTTTGAGTGATTTGTTCCCTCTGCCTTAAAATTCTCTCCACAGTTTCCAGGCCTTGGAAGACTCTTACTTTTCCATCAGACCAAAACTACTTTCACCTTATCTCAGATTTCCTTGATTATTTTTGGCATGATTAATTACTGTAACTTACACAGCATCCAGGGACTCTTCTTTTAGAATATTTGATATAATTAAAAATACTCAATGACATATCTGTTTTCACTCCTAAGCAAAATTGTTTTCGATGACAAGAATGAAATTGCATTAATTTCTACATTTTCAAAAAGTAGTGTTCTTATGGTAGACATTAATAAATAAGTGTATTTCGAATAAATGAATGAATGAATGGCAACATCAATGTGTTTAAAAACAACATAAGGGCTGCTCTCATGCCAGGTGGGAACTTCACTATACTGTCTTTTTGAAGTTCTTGCAATAAGTCTGCCTTTCATGCAATACAACATGATTAATGGGGTCATTTTAATATGCTAGCAATTAAGTCTTCGGGTATGGTCTGGATCCTACTCTATAATCAAGCATATTATAATAAGACTTCAGGATATTTGAAACAGGGCTATAAAGAGTAAATCACATTTTTTGTGAAAAGTAAAATTCTTATTTATGTGGAAGACTAGGGAAAGGGAAAAGAGGGGGAAAAATAAGATTAGCTGCTTTCTTACATTATTGAGTGTCACACCTGCTCTCAGGACCTTCACAATGAGTCTCTCATTTCTCATTCAATTTTTATGTGAGGTTAGGTTGTATCCCACATCACAAAGTTATAGGGATATTTTTCAAATTTTATTTTTGCAATATTCTGCAAACGTTCCTCCTGTGTGTTTGCATTTGTACATATGTGTGTAGTCAGGTTTTCTGAGGTGTAATTTATACACTGCAAAGGCTTTTGGGTTTTCTATCACTTTTCCCCATAAATAGGGTGACCACAACTATCAGTTTGCCTGGTGTTTCTGGTAGGTTTCCCTGTGCAGCAAACTTGGAGATGGACTATGGATGCTAGAGTGAAAGATACTGACTAGACAGTATCCTGGGATTTACATTTGTGGAAGGGAAGGGAAAGAAGCAGCACTGGACAGAAGGAAAGGAGGAGCTGCAATGAACCTCAGTGTAGCTCCAGCCAATCTCATAGGGAGCTCTGAAGCTGAGTAGACCCTACAGAATTGTCCTGAGTTGAAGATGGCAAGCCTTTATATCTCCTCCGCACCAACACACACACACACACACACACACACACACACACACACACACTGGATCAGTCATTGGTTGCTCTGAAAAAGGAGTGTGATGGTGGGTAAAGTGACTTCCCTACACTGAGTCCATCTCCCTTAAGGGGGATATGGGTAGCATATCACACCATCTACCACGCCTGCTTGTTCCTGGCTTATGCCCTTTGTCCCAATGTATTTATGAATAGTGCCCCCCTTCACACTCAAGATTATCCTAATTTGAACAACAATCCCCTACCCTTAAATCATGTCTCCTGGGCATTACAAACCTGGGGGAAAGGAGGTGCAAAGGAAGAGGGATATTCTGGAAGGAAAGAAAGAAAAAACTGAACTCATAAGTCCTTTTAAACCATGAGGGAATATAGGCAAGAAAAAGAGATAACAAAAGGTCAAAGAGGAGTGAGTCCTCACTTTTTCTTTCTTAGTGCGAAACTTAGAGGAGAAGAGAGTAATAGAACTATCCAGAGTTATGTTTCTGGTGACACCTGAGAATATGAGCGGTACAGAGATCTATGGGTAGCTTGTAGCATCAAGTCTCTAGAAGAAGCTCTGGGTGTGGCATCTTCAAGAAGGTATGGTGCTACAGCATGAAGCGACAGCAATGTGCAATGTGTCTAGATAGGTGGACTGTGGCAGCTCTATCAGATCCCACCGCATGGAGTGGGATGTGCACAAAAAATGGGAATCCGTGCATGTCCTAGCATGAGGATACCAGAATCTAATAGAGCTATAAAGATCCCCTGAGGGAGCAGGGAGACTTCGTAGGCTCTCACTCCAGCAGGGCGTGTCAGCACATTGGGGCAGCAGACCAGATAAGCCACTGTGCAGCAAAAAGCAAGGAGAATGCAGAAAATACAAAGTAGAATATTATAATAATCATGGATTCTATCCACATCCTCATACCTATTTTGGCTTAACTGGCTTATTAGTCTGAAAGGAGAAACAGGTTTGTGAGGCAGAGCCCTTTCTTCTTTCTATTGGCAGCAGCTACTTGCTGGTTGCACCAGAGCCTCTGTGTCAGTAGGTCAGTCCATCTCTGTTTAGTATTAGAAAGATCACTTACTTGTATATATTAATCACGCTAAAAAAATCCACTTCATCAGTAGTGAAGGCTCACTGTTGGCCAGGCGGCGGTCATAACAGTGGTCACTGCCTACACATTTACTAATATTAAATGTTCCTGTATCAAAACTTGCTGAATGGGTATCAGAAACACTGGAGAAAGTCCTCAGGATTGTTTTTAAGCCTTAGGAACCAAATAGTGAGGAATTGCATCTAATATGTTTAGGAACATATCCTGTCAAAGCACGAGTGAAAATGAGGCTAGTTCCTCATCTTTGAAAAGCCAGTTTAAAAGTCCAGCAGGGAATCCGGTGTCTCCATCGGCTCAGTCGGCTCTGACTCTTGGTTTCAGGTGAGGTCATGATCTCACAGTTCATCAGTTCTACCCTTGCACCTGGCTCTGTGTAGACAATGTAGAGCCTGCTTGGGATTCTCTCTCTCTCCTTCTCTCTGCCATGTGTGCGCTCTCTAAATAAATAATAAAAGCTTTTATTTTTTTTCAACGTTTTTTTATTTATTTTTGGGACAGAGAGAGACAGAGCATGAACAGGGGAGGGGCAGAGAGAGAGGGAGACACAGAATCGGAAACAGGCTCCAGGCTCCGAGCCATCAGCCCAGAGCCTGACGCGGGGCTCGAACTCACGGACCGCGAGATCGTGACCTGGCTGAAGTCGGATGCTTAACCGACTGCGCCACCCAGGCGACCCAATAAAAGCTTTTAAAAAAAAGTCTAACACAATGACTTCTGGATTTTTTTCTAAGGGCCTATTTTAAGAATGCCATATCGCCAAGACTTCTGACAGGAGACAAGCAAAATTATACAGAAAAAGCTCAGAAATTGATCTACCCAAGTGAAAAATAACAATCTCTCAATACAAAGATGCTTTATGAAAACCTTTGCCAGTTTAGTTGGTTCACATTTTCTTTATGTTTGGATAAGACTAATGCAAAATAAAAATATATGAACTAAGTCTATTTTTTTCAAGAGTAAAATAGAAATTACAAGTTGTAAGAAAGTATATTGTCAAATATTAATTATCAGTGCTTTTATCTAAAGTATATAAAATAATGGTATGCCTTAAAATAACTACATTTCCCTGGATTCAAAGAAATGTGATATTTTGGTCATTTTATTTACTTCTTCGCTGTTATTTCTCAACTGGCTCAAACTTTGGAGGTGAGGGGTACTATTTATAGAATCCTTTCAAAGACTCCCAATGCCATTCTTGTGGAATGTGAACTTTTAAACAAAAGTGAAAGTGACTTTTTTAAATGAAAGGGGATCATTTAAAACAGAAGAGACTCAGGTATGTATAATTACCAAGCTTATACTATCATACTATCCAATAGTTTAGGAGATTCACAGAAGAAACATTAGACCTGCTACAGGAAATAGAAAAGCAACATTTAACTCATGAATTTTAATAATACTCAGGAAATATACAGCTTACTTGCACTAACAATTGTTGGAGATGAGGACAAACATGTAAAAGGGCTTGATTAACCTGCTCAAGACCACACAGCTAGTACAATTTAGCTAAGAGTTAAACCCCCAGGCCATTCCATTCCAAAGCCCTTTCTCATCCCAAAGTAACCTACTCTCTTCCCTTTCCACACATTGTACTATCATTGTGTGAAGTTTAATTCTGTCTCAACTTGACAATCTTTAGTGTTACATGAAGTAGGTAAGAATAAGGAAAAAATGAATGGAACCAAAATGTTCTGTACGGCATCTGGTTTTTGATTCTGGATTTTGATAATTTAAGCTTTGGGGTCAGTGTGTGCATCTGAAACTATAAAGAGATTGTAGAAAGGGAAGGTCCTTAAATTCATGCTTGAAATAAATCCATGGTTAACAAGGCTCAGGTTTGAAGCTAATGAATATTTAATTAAAATGTTTGACTTCATCAAGGAGACTTAGTAAATTACTGTCAAAAGTGCTACGCCTATTAACATCCTTTCCAGCTCATGAATGTACCTAGAGCTAAAGTACAGACAAGATGATCAAGATTCAAAGGATGTTGCACTCTCAAGGTCTTTAGAGATCATCTCATCTGGTGCTTTTTGACATGTGTTCTGCTCAACGCAGTTCCTAGATATTGTCTAAAAACAGGGGATTCTTTTATCAAGTGAGCTGAAAATATAATCACCTGGGAGATTCTAGGCCCCATCAGCCTAGAAAAGACTTTAAGAAATCTTCTAATTAAAAAACAACAACAATAGGGGCGCCTGGGTGGCGCAGTCGGTTAAGCGTCCGACTTCAGCCAGGTCACGATCTCGCGGTCCGTGAGTTCGAGCCCCGCGTCAGGCTCTGGGCTGATGGCTCGGAGCCTGGAGCCTGTTTCCGATTCTGTGTCTCCCTCTCTCTCTGCCCCTCCCCCGTTCATGCTCTGTCTCTCTCTGTCCCAAAAATAAATAAAAAACGTTGAAAAAATAAAAATAAAAAAAAAAAAACAAAAAACAACAACAATAAAATTAATCCATTTAATTCCCAGCTTTTCCTAAAACTGATTTGGCCATTTAAAAATGGTTTCTCTATATTTTAACAGATACCAAAAGCTCAAGGAACAAGTGGTTCTTCTAATGCTCATTTAATGTAAATACCACATCATTTTGCTTACAGTAAGGGAAATGGAGCCCAAAGAAGTCAACTGACCTACTGGAGCCATCTAATGAATTAATGATCAAGTCAGGGGGTCTACTGATCCAGATCTACATTTTTTTCCCATTAGAAAGACTTTAGAACCTACTGTTTGAGAAGGTGTCTCATGTACCCCATAACATATAATGGTCTTTAGTGAGCTCACATGTTTTGTAGTTTTCCTTCCAGTTTTAACATATACCTGAGGGATTACGTTCCTCTTCCACAATTATGCAAAGACTTAGCTTCACTTCATTTCAACATTTAATCAAATCTTGCTTAGTATCCCTCCCCCATCCCTTCTCTGGAGCTGCTAATTGCTTTATGTGCATCTCTACCCTGAATATTCTTAATTGTGAAAGAGTTTAAATGGATATGGGGCTTAAATTTGATTTATAAAAATCTCTTAAGTGGTCTTCATTGCCTTTAGTGGAAAGTATCCTTATTTCCTTTTCTGTTTGAAGAGGTGTTAATTAAATACTTTGAGTTAATTTAAAATTAACGGTGGATGTAATTTGATGTCTTTCTATTGAATCAGCAAGTTCTAAATGAAGATTCTCAGGTCAAGAAGATTCTTGTTTTAGGTGTGGTTAATCTAAGTGAATAGACCATTTTGGAGAATGAATCATCTGTGCTTCTATAATTATATGATGTGGAAGGGGGATTTCAATGCAGAGCCCAGTCCACTTTGAAATGCAAAGAAAATTGTGTGCCTAAACAAATGGAACCTACCCACAAGTACAGAGGGGCCAGTGGCTTTCATGGAGCCTGTCATCTGGCAATACACTTGATAATTCTGTAGAGTTGTCAAAGCTGGAAAATCCTTGGAGATCAAATTATCCAACTCCCTTACTGTGAAGACTAGAACACTGAAACCCATACAAGAGAAAAATGAGCTCACGGTTACCCAGTAAATTAGCACTAGTGTCTGAAATTGAACAATTGTGGGGCCCCTGAGTGGTTCAGTCAGTTAAGTGTCCAACTTGGTTCAGGTCATGATCTCGTGGTTCTTGAGTTTAAGTCCCCCATTGGACTCTGCTGACAGCTCAGAGCCTGGAGCCTGCTTCAGATTTTGTGTCTCCCTCTCTCTCTGCCCTTCCCCCACTCAAGCTCTGTCTCTCTCTCTCTGTCAAAAATAAATAAACATTACAAAATTTTTCAAAATTATAATAGAACAATTGTCCTTAACTTATAACCCCCAGATACATCTACGAGTCACAAATTTATAGGTTAAGCCAGTTTTTGTTCTTGTAAAAGTCATGGAGGCAACAATCACTGCAGCATATGAATTTCAAAGTGTGGCACACCATTCTTTTTGGTTCAGCTTTCCTGATATATTTACTTTTCAATTGCTGTATAACAAATTATTACAAATCTAACAGCTTGCAACAATACATACTCATTATTTCATAGTTTCTACGGATCAGGAGTACAGGCGTGGCTCTTCTGGGTCCCCTGCACAAGGTCTCACAATGCTGCAGTTAAGATGTTTGCTAAGCTATGTTCCTTTCTTTTTTTTTTTTTAATTTTTTTAAGTTTATTCATTTTTGAGAGAGAGACAGAGACAGAGCATGAACAGGGGAGGGGCAGAGAGAGAGAGGGAGACACAGAATCCAAAGCAGGCTTCAGGCTCCAAGCTGCCAGCACAGAGCCTGATGAGGGCTTGAACTTACGAACCACAAGACCGAGACCTGAGCCAAAGTTGGACGCTCAACCAACTGAGCCACCCAGGTGTCCCAGGAAGCATGGGACCATGCTTTGTTTCTGGAGCATGGGGTCCCATTCTAACCTCATGTAGCTGGCAGAATTTAATTTCTTGTCCTTGTATGGCTAAGATCCCTATTTTCTTGCTGGCTGCCAACTCTTAGTTCTTAGAAATTGTTCACAACTCCTTACCATATGGCCCTCTCACAATGTGGTAGCTTATTTCTTCAAAGTCAGCAGGAAAACTATCCCCATATCTCTTTTATGTGCTCACCTGATTAGGTGAGGTCCACCAGGATAATCTCCCTGTGGATTAACTCAACATCAAATGATTAGACACCATAATTGTATCTGCAAAATTCTTTCACCTTGCCACATAATGTAATTGAATCATGATGGCACATCCATTATGTCCACAGGTCACATTACATGGAAACATTCACTAGGCAGTAGGAATCTTGGGACCATCTTAGAATTCTATTCACCATACCAGACCAACTTCACCTTCTTCCAGAGACGGACGTAAGGGGAAGTTTATGTTGCTTACATTTCAAGTCTTTTCACTTGCATGGCCACTGCAAGTACTGGGAATGGTTGGGAGTTACAGAATATTCTAAGCAGAGAGAAGAAGATAAGTTTTGATATGACAGCATTTCCATTTAAACATTTCTATATAAGCTAATTCAGAAAGAAAGGGGCCTAATTCTCTAAAAATCTAGTGTGTGTGTGTGTGTGTGTGTGTGTGTGTGTGTGTGTGAGATTTCTTTTCTTATTCTAAATAAATATGCCCTATATCTTACCTAATTCTATGTATGCTTTCCTTAATAAGGGCTCCTCAACTTTTGCAAGCTTCAGATCTCAAAACTCATGGCCCTGTCACTCACATGATTTTAGGGCAAATACCTGGAGCCACTGCCTATCTTAGAACTCACTAGGATTTATAATATTTATCATTTTATAGTTGTGACATAAGCTATGGAAACCCTAATGACCCTTCTATGCTTGCCTGTCTCCTATCATCTTCAAAAATCAATAAATGGGCCTCATCTCTCAGTTGGTTTGGGAACCCTACTTCAGCGCTTATTTTTGTAATACTACATGGATTTTAATTATATTTCCTTTCGTATCCTGTCTCTCTACCTCCATTATCTCAATCTTAACACTCCACCTAACCCAAGCTTGTCCTTAAGAAGGGAGGAGTGCATTTTCCTTCCTAGTTTCTCAGTGCTTAGTCTCATTAGGCACTCACAGATTTTTTTTTTGCAAAAATACAGAATAAATAGTCGGAGTGTGTGGTTGCATTTAAAATTATGATAAAAAGAGAAAAAAGTTAATGGCATTGGTTTTGGACACAAAACTCATTGAATTTTTTTTTTTTTCAAAATTAAGTTTCTCCTTTATACTATTGTTTAAAGGATTACTTTTCACACTAACACTTTTATTCACAGAACCATAAAATGTGAAGGCCCTGGGCGTAGTGAAGAGACTTTGCATATTAGAGTGTAAATCTGGGCTTGGGAAAATGACCAGGTCAGTTTGAGACCCGAGTATCCTCATCTGTAAAATAGACTTAATTTCAATCCCAGCATTGCTATGAAGATTGATAGTGAGATGACATATCTGAAAGTACCTAGGAGCTGCCTGGCACATCAGTAAATAGAATTAAACAAAAACACTAATAATAACAACAAACTAATACATTAAAAATCCACCCTAGGCACCAGATGGAACAATTACAGTTATTTCCATTTGATAGTTGAGACTCAGAGACATTAAGTAATACAGGAGAACTAATACAGGCATATGAACTTAACCCAACTATTTAATCTCTCTTAGCCTCAATTTCCCCATGGCAAAAGTGGGAATAGAAACAGATAATGTTTATATTACTGTGGGGATAAACTGAAATAGCATATGCAAGAGTGGCTAGATGGTACATAGCACAAAGTCAAAAAAATTTAAAAAAAATTAAAAAAAAAAAGAAAAGAAAGGAAGCAAAAAACAAAAGGTAATGGAGAGAATGAGCCAAAAACTACAATCTGGGAACCAGAGAAGTAATTATTTTTTCCTATTTTGAAACTGCAAAAATTGAGGCTCATAATACACAAATATCATGTCCAGCATCACACAACTTGATGCTGACAAGATGGAACTTAAGTCTCCTTGCACTGTGTAGGTTCTTTCTATTGCTGAGCTCACCTGTGGCTCCTCAGCAAATGCATATCCCACAAGGCATTAATTAATTCCTAGCTGCTCTGCGGAGACTATATTAGTGTTATGAGCAGATCTGTACTTTAGGCATACAGAGGAACTTGGTTCACAAATGCCATATTGGAATTCCAGATTAAGGGAAAGCCAGGTTATACACAGAAGGCTGTAGGTCATTGCCAGACAATAATTTCCCTTTAAAATATTCTCCTGTAGAGAAAGGGATTCAATTTAATAAAATTGAGTAAATTGAAAAAAAAAAAAAAAGACTATGGCATGGTAGCTAAGCAGTCAGGTTCTAAAGTCAGACTGACAAGGGTATTAGCCTGAGCCTACCACTACCTTAGGCAAGTCAAATAAATTTCTTTTCTATAAAATGAAGATAATTTCTACTTCTTGAGATTGCTGGGCAGATTAAACGGCAAAATGCATATAAATTCTCAGGAAAGTGTCTAGAGCAGCTCTCTGTTAATGTTAACTACATAGTAGTCCAAGCGCACCTGTGTAAAGGCTGCATTCCTATGCAACCTCACAGAGGTGCTTCCTGGACTGTGTTATTCTCCATGTTTGCCCACACCTAAAATGGACAAGGATTTGTAGTGCAGCCCTGTATTCGTAAATGTTCCCATTGGAATCATTTGCTTATGCGTTTGATACATAGTTTGATACATTTTTGTAACTAAACACAACTCATGTAATTAGCAAGGAAATCCAGACCATAACCAGCACCCAGAACCCCTTTCCTACTCATCCAGTCACAATCCCACCTGTCATCCAGAAGTAACTTTGATCCGATTCCATCAACATATATTAGGTTTACCTGCTTTTAATTTAATGTAAAATGAATTATTACAGTGTTTATATTGTCTGAATTTTCCCTCAATATGATGTTGTGAGATTCATTTATCTTTGTGAACATAGTTGGAGATCACCCAATTCTCATTGCTTTATATTCCGTTGTATGAACACGCCACAACTACTATCCATTTCATTGTTGACTGACATTTGTGTAGATTCCAATTAGGGGCTGTCACAAACGAAGTTGTGATACATGTTTTAGTATGTAGATTTTGGTAAACATGAAAATGCGTTCTGTTGAGTATAAAGCTAGGCAGGAGTGAATTGCTCAGGTTACATTTAATGGTCAGGTTTAGTAGACATTCTCAAACAGTTTACAAATGTCTGTACCAAACTAGCAAGTGTAGGAGAGTTCTGGTTCATTCCCATCCTTGCCAACATTTGATATGTTCCATCTAGTTCATCTTAGCTTGATGGGTATGTAGTGATAAAGCATTATGTTTTTAATTTATATTCCCTCATGACCAGTGAAGTTGAACATTTTTTTCATATATTTTGATAGCTATTTGGATATCCTTTTTTGTGTGAAATACCCAAATCCTTCGCCCCTCTGGCCCATTGGGTTGACCACCTTTTTCCTATTGATTTATAGAAGTTCTTCAGGTCTTCTGGATGTAAGTCCTGTGTCAGACATAATATACTGAAAATATCTTTACCACTCTGTGAGCTTCCTTTTTTGTTCTCTGGGTAAGCAGATGTTCCTAATTTATAACATATTGTGATTGATGTGGGAAACAAAGACAGAAGGAAATGGCAGGTAAAATTAAATTTCCTTATAACCTGCAGCCCATTGACAAATACTTGAGGCTGGCAGAGTTTCTACAGGAACTCCCTACTGTCTTAATGCTAATGCTTTGCTAGAGGGAAAAACAACCCTAATTTGACAATAGCTTGGCCTCCAGTATCCTGTGAGTCTTCTTTAGCATATGAAAATCTCACTGGAAACTTCCCCCAGACTTTACCTCCCCAACTGCATAGTATATAACCTGTCTCTCTTCATGGTCCCTGGGCAGCTCTTCCTGCCCATGGGTCCTGTCCCTATGCTTTAATGAAATCACCTATTTTGCACTAAAGACATCTCAAGAATTCTTTCTTGGCTGGCAGCTCTGGACCCTAAGAACCCCACTGTCACTCCCAAAAAGCTTCATCAATGATTATTTTATTGTATTTCAAAAATATATTTTAAGGGTTCTGTTAGCTGTATTAAAAGCAACTGTTTTCTTCTGCTGCTGAATAACAGGAATGCAATGAGGTTCAAATATTATAGCTACCCAAAGTAAGTTCAATGCTTCCATCCAAATCCTGTGCTCCACTGTGATCTACTAGAGGCCCAAGCTAATCTGTCTTGCCTTAGGATACCAAGCCCTCTCTTATTTTCTTATTCCTTCCACAATTAGCTCTGGCCATTAAAATCTGTAATAGACTCATCAGCATTATATGGGCAAAACAGTACTGCTTAATAATTTTAAAAGAAAGTATGGCACATAACAAGGTAGATTGTAGGGAGAATTATTATATTTGGGAAGAGGTAGAAGATTGTAAACAAGACCTGTGTAAATGTAAGTTGAGTTAAGTAGTATATTCAGGAACTTGACCTATATATGTAAGTAAAAGATGGCATTATTATGATCATTCATTCATCCACTCGTTCATTAAGTACCTATTGTTTCATAATGACATTTTTAGTTTTCCATATGTTTATTTGACTCTTCACTGGATTTTGTCCAAAGCAAGGGCTGGCACCCAGATTAGTTTCAAAAATCCTTTCCCACCATGTCTCTTCGGTCTCTTCTGCCAAGGATCTCAAAATCGAATGAGTGAGCTACAGCTCTACCGTCCTGTCAGGAACATGTTACGGTATTGTCAAAGACAGTGTTTTTCAGCCAGTGTCCTGGGAGCATGGAGATATATAAGATTGTGATGAAAAAAATCTTCACAGTAACAGATGCCTAGAGCTAGGTTTGAAGAATGAGGACGTCTTCAGGTATAAAAGGAAGGAAATGCTAGATTTTTTTGGCTGGCTGGTTGGTTTTTAATCGCCAGGAATTACCCAGAAGGCAGGGTGTAAGTAAAATCAGTGTTCTTTTACTTACATAAAATACCATTTACTTCAGGCAACGGATGAGAATTTGTAAGGCTGGGATATAGCTACTCATTGTTCACTGGAAGAGCACATACAGTTTTAGATAAAAAGGGAGAAAGAACATTTCTCTACTTTGTTTTTGCTACACTATGGGGCATCTCATAGAATCTGCAAGGGAAGATAATGCACAGAGCATTCTTAACAGCACAACAGATGGGTGCTGCAGGTGACATGTGAGGTGACGTGTTAGCCTCCAAGACCATCCATCAGACTGCATAGGCCCAGTCTAGTCTCAGGTGCCATCTCAGGCAAATTAATAACAATATGTAAAAATCTCCTCCAAAGGCTAAAACTTTTTATTTTGATTTTGTCTTTCAGTTCTTGGGTTATCTTTCATTTAAAAAAATATGTATAACAACAACAAAATGTGGAAAATCACATATAAACCAACATTTTAAGTAAACACAGAGAATACATGCTCTGTTCCTCTAAAATACCCAAACATGTCCTCTTAATAGCTTTGAAATATAATGTAAATCGCATAAAAATTTTAACATGTTTTAGTAGTTACATGAAAAGAGTAAAAACAAGCAAAATTAGTTTAATAATATATTTTATTTCATCCAACATATCCAAAATATCATTTTAGTGGGTAATCAATAACAAAATTATTAATGAGAATATTTTACATTCTTTTTTTTTTTTGTATGAGCTAAGTCTTTCAAATCAGGTGTGCATTTTACACTTAAAGCACATCTCATTTTCCATGAGCCATATTTCAAGAGCTCAGTAGCCTCAGGTGGATAGTAACTGCCATATTGGACAATGAGAATAATTTTTAAAAGGAATTTAAATTTTTAGTAATAAATGTTAAAAGAATAACTTCAATTCAAAGCTAGTTTTGCCTTGCACATATGTGTTTTATAACACATTTTACAACACTTGTGTTTTATAACACAAGGCACATTTATAATGTGCCTTGCACATTATGTGTTTTATTTTAGAATAATTTCAGGTTGATATAAAAATTGGAAAGATAGAAGTTTCTGTCTACACTGCACCTGATTTTCCCTACTGCTAACATGTATATTTTCTACAGCATATTCATCACAATCAAAGGGACCGATATTGACACATTCTTATTAACTGAACTCCATACTCTATTCATAGTTTGTTAGATTTTCTTAATGTCCTTTTCCTATCCCAAGATTCCATTCAGGATACCACGTTACATTCAGTTGTCAGGTCTTCTTAGGCTGCTGGGCTTTGACAGTTGCTCAGATTTTCCCTGATGACCCTGACAGTTTTGAAGTCAGACATTTTACAAAGTGTTCTTCAATTTAGGTTTGTGTGATTTTTTTTTTTCCTTATGGTTAGACTGGGGTTATAAGCTTTGAGAAGGAAACCCTCTACAGGTGAAATGCTATTCTCAACACATATCAGTGGTACATGTGATCAACATCTGATTTATCCCTGGTGTTGACATTAATCACCTGTCTAAGGTAGTATTTGCCAGGATTCTCTACCATAAAGTTATTTTTCCTCTTTTCTAAACTGTGCTCTTTGTAATCAAGTCACTAAGTGTAGTCCATAATCAAAGAGTAGAAGGGCAAGTTTTTATATAAATTATTTGAAATTCTGTGTGGGAGATTTATTTCCTTTTCTCTATTTATGTTTTATCATTTATTTATATCAGCGTACACTTTATTTTGTACTCAGATGTAGAGGGTAATACTACATTATTTTGTGACTAAATTGTTGCATCTTTGGCCATTGGGAGCTTTTTCAGATGGCTTTTTTTTCATTTCTTCATCATTTTGTGTTCTGATCAATTCCTTAGTTTCTAGCACTACTAGATGCCCCAGGTTTAGCTTGTATATTCTATGTCCCAGCTCTAAAATCTGCCATTGTTCCGTTCAAGGACTATTGGAACCTTCTGTTGGAGCATGGTGTTAGAAACCAAAACCTGGGTACTGGGTCACATTATCTTTTGATGAAGGAGTCCTGTCCTCTTCTATAAATGTACAGACTACTGTATACTTTGATGAATTTGGTATTTCAGGTTGAGCTTGATACCCCCCCAGGGGCTGCAACTTTTAAACCTCATTTCTCACTCCTACAGCGGGTAAGAAAGGCTAGCTATATGTTGATTTTTCACAAAGAACTCCTCTTTTTTCAAATGAAGATTGACAGTTTTTATGTGTGCATGAACACTTAATTGAAAATATTCTCTGACGTAATATAAATAATAGAGAACTGAAAATGAAGAACTTTCTAGGAAACATTTTCCATCAAAACATCATTTCAGAGATTTATCTATCCTTGTGGATGGGCTATTTGTCAGAATGTTTTACTTGAACTTGAAAAGAACTGGCCGTGGAGACCTCTACAACCACACAGCATCGACAATCACATCCATAGTTTATTCAGTGCTACTTGCCGGGCACTGGGCTAATTAATCTGGACCAGGATCTCACTTAATCCTTAAAACAGTCCCATGCATAGATGCTATTTGTTACCTCTCATTTCTACTTAACAGTTAAGGAAACAACCTGAAAAATGAACTTACCCATAACCACACTTGTAGACAATGACTGAGATGGAGCTTTGAGTGTGAATCTCTCTGACCCAAATTAGCTTCACTTACCCAACCACTGTACTATATGGCCTGAAATAGGGCCAGTCTTCTGAGACTGCCTGCTTCAATATAACTTTAGTGCTTAATATATAAGGGTTACTTGTAATTTTAAGAAAAAACAATATTTGCTTCCAGAACACTCAAATTTTGAATGAGCAAGCACAATCACCATAAACATGGCTGGAAAATTCCACCAAAACTCATCTATATAAAGACTTAGGAGAAAAGAGGGCATATTCATTGGGAAATTCTCTGGGAAATCATGTTAAGTAAGAAAATTTACATTTTATTTGCAATTCAATGTTTTATACAAATACTGATAAAGATATGCAGATTTGGTTGGTATAAATAGCAATACCAAAGGATTGCCACTAATAAATGAACATTTCTTACATTTTCTTTTATGTTTAATATTAAGCTGGAAAACAGCAACGAAGAGTAGAAAACACATGGGTTTGGAACCCAGCAGAAACTTGATTTAAGTTCTGCCACTTATGAACTGAATAATTTTTAAAAGTTTCTTGAATGCTCTATGCCTCTATTTTCACACTAGTAAAATGAAAGAAATAAAGGAATGCTATGAAGGGTAAGCAAGACAGCACATGCAAAGTACAGTATTCATTCCCACTACTCTGCACTATTCAGCTACGCCACAACAACATGAACATATAACGATAACATGCACAGTGCAGATAGCTGAGCTCAGTGGTGTGGATGCCTGGTACAATACGATTCTCACAGAAATCCTTTCAGATGTGCATTACTGTTATAGTTAATTTCACAAATAAGGAAAAGATACTTAGGAATATAAAGAAATTTATCAGAGACAGGGTACAGAAAGTCAGAGTTTGAACCCAGTGTTGTCTAAAAATCTGTTCACACTATGGTCTAACTGTTCTGCTTAATGCATGATAATGCACATTAGGGTCAATAAATGAATGGGGACCAATAAGTGAATGAGAACTAATCTTTTTTTCTCTCTCCAACTAAGTAAAATTTAGCCAAATTAGAAAGGAATTTCTTAATCCTTAGGCCCAGCTTCATTCCCTTCTCTTTCTTGCCTGCAAACATGATTTTGTAACAAGTCTGAAACACTCATCGCTCATTCTTTTGTGTGAAAATTGCACAAGCAAACTCCAGTCCCATCCAACTTATAATAAAAAAGAGTAAATGACAAGTCTATTATTAAAGTTTTGATTAGTACTATTAGCCAAAGTCCAAAGAGGGTTTTTGTTCAACAGATCTGAAAAGCCAAACAGGCAAATTTTATGTAGGTTTCTATGCATTTGCCACAGAATGAATGACTGACATTTCAGATTGTCAAAATGTCAAATTCCTTCAAAGATTTCCAAATAGGATGGAATAGGGGTAACTGCTTTTCATGTTTCCAGAAGACTGCTAATTTTAAAGTTTAACCTCTCCTTTGCCAAATAAATTTAAGTTTGGCATTCTTGCTTTCCATGCTTGCTAAATCTTAGAGATTTTCTGAGAAGCAATCTAAGCTGGGTTCTATTAGAGATACTGCTCTGGAATCAATATGGAGCACTGTGCCCACAGTGGCCCACAGTAAGCCATGCAAGACAGTGAATTCCCATTTTAATCACTGTTAATCTGTGTCACTTTGGGGATGATCTTGGAATGTGACTTATATTCTCAAATAAAAAGCTGTAGATGTAATCCATTATTGGTATAGCCTACTCAGCTTCCATTAAGAACCACTGCAGCAGACCGTGGCATTATATAACATCCAGTCTACATTCTGATTTGAGAAAAGTCTTGAAAATTCTGAAAATTTCCCATTAAGTTTTGGAATGAGGTTTGTACCCAGGTAGGGGAGGGCATGTGTAGTGGAAAGAGGAATAGCTTTGAATCAGACAGGCTTAGTTTTCAGTCACTGCTCTGCCATTTACTAGTTTGTATGCCAGGGTGGGCCAATTTGTTTTAATGGCTACAGAGTAAGTCCCTAACCCCACCAGCGCTTTTTCAAATATATGCTAATTGGTTTCACTGGAAATCCTGCAGAGATTATTTGGAACATTTGTTGCAATTCCATTATAATGTTAAAAAAAAAAAAAAAAAGAATGTGTGTTGCCAGTCCTCTCCCTTCACTGCTGCCAATCACACTGCTAAAATGCAAATAATGTAACTGCCCCACTAACCACCTTCAAGGGCTCTACACTGCCTGAAGAATAAAGTCTAAGGCCCTGAGAAGGATGGGGGGAGTGGGGGGGAAGACTTGTACACCACACTTGCTCTCTTTGCTACCATTGTCTGTCTCAATATTTATTTTTCAGCTCTTTCAAACTTTTGTGCTGTAAATGTATAGTTTGATAATCATTGATATATATAGATAGAGATATAGATGATACAGATATAGATATAGATATAAATAGATATATTTCCTGAAATCATCACCAATATTCAGATAATGAATATATCCATTACCCATTATCCATATACCCAAAAATTCTTCTTCCTTATTTTTTTTTTACTGTTTACTTGCTTTTGAGAGAGACAGAGTGTGAGCGGGGGGTGACTGGTGGGAGCAGAGAGAGAGGGAGACACAGAATCAGAAGCAGGCTCCAGGCTCTGTGCTGTCAGCACAGAGCCCAAAGCAGGGCTCGAACTCACAAACAGTGAGATCATGACCTGAGCTGAAGTAGAATACCTAAGTGACTGAGCCACCCAGGTGCCCCATCTTCTTCCTTATTTTAAAACCACTCCTACCTAATTCTTAGTTTCTGGATAACTACTGATTTGTTTCTTGTCACTGCTGATTAGTGTCTACTTTCTAGAATTTTATGTAAACAGAAATCAAATAATATCTTTTTTTATATGGCTTCTTCATCACAGAAAATTATTATGACATTCTTCTGTATTACTGCATGTCAGAAGTTTATTTTTATTGTCTTTTATTGTGGGATTCTGTTGTATGGCTACACCACAGCTGATATATATCTATCCATTCACCTGTTGGTGGATATTTGGGTGGTTTCCAGTTTGGGGATGATACAAATGTTGCTACAAACATTCATCTATAAGTCTTCATATAGATGTATACTTCAATTTTTCATGGGTAAATACCTAAGAATGTAATGGTTGTATCAATTGGGAAGTGTTTTTAACTTTCTAAGAAATCACCAAAATGTTTTTTCAAGGGTTTTTACCACTTTGCCTCCCTGCCAGCAGGACATGAGATTTCTAACTGCTCCACATCCATGTCAACAATTGCTGTCATCGTTCCTTTTAATTTTAGACATTCGACTAAGGTGTAGAGTGGCATCTTTTGTGGTTTTATTTATTTTATATTTTGTGGTTTTAATTTATATTTCCCTAATGATTAATGACAAATGCTTACTTACTATACATATGTTTCTCTGGTGAAGCTTATGTAAAAATCTTTCACTTGTTATTTATTTAGTTGACTTCTTATAATTAAGATTTGGAGTTCTTTATATATTATGGAATGAAATCTTTCATTGGATATTTGATTTGCAAATACCTTTTCCATGTCTGTAGTTTTTAAATATTCTTGTTGTCTTCTAAAGAGCAAACATTTAATTGTGATGAACTCTAATTTATTATAACTGTTATAGATCTTGCTTGCAGTGTCATATCTAAGAAATTTGCCTAACCCAAGGCCACACTGACTGTTTTTTCCCATTTTCTTCTAGAAGTTTTGCAGTTTTATATTTAAAATTTAGATATATGATCCATTTTGTTAATTTTTGTGTACTGTAAGAGGTATGAATCCAAGTTCACATTTTTGCATATGAATAGCCAATTGTTTCAAAACTACTTGTTGGAAAGACTATCTTTTCTCCAATGAATTGCTTTTGTAAAACCTCAGTTGTAAATAAATGTATGGATCTATATCTGTGGATCTCTATTCTGTTCCATTGATCCATAAGTCTTTATGCTGTTACTACACTGTATTAGTCCAGGAGCATTATAGTAAGTCTTGACATCAGGTAGTATAATTCTTCCAACTTTATACTTCTTTTCCAACATTGTTTTGGCTACTCCAAGTATTTTGTATTGTCATATGAGTTTTAGGATCAGCTTGTCAATTTTTACCAAAAAAATGTTTTTTTATGGGAAATTTATTAGAATTGCATTGAATCCACAGACAAATTTGAAGAGAATTAAAATGTTCACATTGATTCTTACCAATCATGAACACAGATTATCTCTCCATTGACTTGGTCTTCAAAATCTTTCAGGAATGTTTTTTGTTTGTTTCTTCTCAGGATATAAGTCTTGCACATCTTCTGTCAGATTTTTCCCTAATCATTTCACATTTTTGACACTACTTTCCTTTTTCTTTAAGTTCATTTATTTATTTTGAGAGAGACAGAGACAGCATGAGTGTGGGAGGTGGAGAGAGAGAGAGAGAGAGAGAGAGAGAGAGAGAGAGAGAGAGAATCCCAAGCAGGTTCCATGCTACTAGCTTGTGGAGCCCAATGTGGGACTTGAACCCACAAACCACAAGATCATGACCTGAGCAGAAACCAAGAGTCTGTCACTTAACTGACTGAGCCACCCAGATGCCCTGATGCTACTTTAAGTAGAATGTTAAAAACTAACAGTAAATTTCTAATTGTATCCTGCAACCTTGCTAAACTTACTAGAGTCTAGTAGCTGTTTTATAGCCTCCATAGGATTTTTTTTTTACATGGACAATTATACCATCTGCAAATAAAGACAGTTTTAATTTTTCCATCTCAATCTGTATATCTTTTCTACCTCCCTCTCTCTTCTTCTTTTTCTTTTTTTCCTCATTGCATATACTAGAGTCTTCAGTATAATGTGGAAAACAAGTGTTAAGACAGACATTCTTACCTTGTTCCTGATCTCTGGGAGCAACATTCAGCCTTTCAACATTCTATACTGTTTCACAGGCTGAGGAATTTCCCTTCCTGTCCAAGTTAATCAGGAATAAGTTTTAAAAATACTTTCTACACCTCTATTGAGATGGTTACGTGGTTTACTGTTTAAGTCAACCTTGCATTCCTATAATAAGCTCCAATTGTGTAGCAAGAATTACCCATGTTACATATTGTTGGATTTTGCTGAAATTTTGTTAAGAATTTTTTCACGTGGGGCACCTAGGTGGCCCAGTCGGTTAAGTGACTGACTCTTAATTTCAGCTCCCATCATGATCTCACAGTTCATGAGATAGGGCCCTGAGTCAGGCTCTGGGCTGATGGTACAGAACCTGATTGAGATACTCTTCCTCTCCTCTCTCTGCCCCTTCCCTGCTGTTTGTCTCAATACAAATAAAAAATGTAAAAAAAAATTTTTTTCATATATGTTCACGAGGGATATTACTCTGCAGTAATAGTTTTGTCTGATTTAGGCATTAAGGTAACACTGGCTTGAAATAATTAGCTGAGAAACATAGCTCTTCAGTTTCCTATAATAATTTGTATTAAGAATTAATACTATTTCTCCTTTAAATGTTTGCTGGAATTTACAAATAAAACCATCTTGGAATGAACATTTCCTTGTGGGAGGTTATTAAGTACAAATTCAATTTCGTTAATAGTTATATTATCACTTACTTTATCAATTTATTTTTGAATGAGAATGGCTGTAATGCACTGCCACAAACTGGGTGGCTTGAAACAACAGGAATTTATTTTCTCACACTTTCTGGTGTCCAGAAGTCTGAAATCAAGGTTTCAGCAGGGCCAACTCTCTCTGAAAGATCTAGAGAGAACCCTTCCTTACCTTTGGCAACTTTCTGGTGGCTCCTGGAATTCTTGGCTTGTGGCAGCATAACTCTAAGCCCTGCCTCAGTCTTCACATGGCTTTCTTCCCTGTGTCTCTCTATGGGTAAATCTCTCCTCTTTCTCTTATAAAGACATCAGTCATCAGATTTAGGGTCTAAGTCCCGGAAGAGTTCATCTCAAGATACTTAGCTAATTATACCTGCAAAGACTGTAATTTGGGGGACACTTGTACTTTGTATCTTTCAAGAGATTTGTCCATTCCATCCAAGTTGCCAAATCTATTGGTATGAAGTTAGTCGTCATACTCACTTCGCACATTATTGATGTCAGTAATATGTGTCTATTTTATTTTTATGCTAGATTAGTCTGGCTACAGGTTTATCAATTTTTCTTATCTTTTCAAAGAATAAGCTTTTTGTTTCATTGATTTTCTCTAATGTTTTTTCGGTCTTCTTTTCATTGAGGGAGATTGCATTGAATCTTTACTATTTCCTATCTTTTGCTTACCTTGTATTTAATTTTTTCTTATTAGTTTCTTAAGGTAGAAGCTAAAGTCATTCATGTTCTTATTTTCTAAAATAGACATCTTGTGTTCTAAAATTTCCTATAAGCTCTGTCTTAGGTAAATCCCATAAATTTTGATGTTTTGTTTTTATTTTCATCCAGTTCAAAATACTTCCTGAATTTCCTCTTAATTTTTTCTTTGAGCCATGGGTTATTTAGGTGTGGTATTTAGTTTTCAAATTTTGAGGATTTTCCATGTATCTTTGTTACCGATTTCTAATTTCATTTCATTATAGTCATAGAACATACTGTGTAACTGTAATTATTTTAAATGTACTGAAATACATGTTTGGGCCAGAATATGGTCTATCTTGTTAAATGTTTCATCTGTACTTGAAAAGAATGTATAGTCCACTCCAACTGCATTGGGGTACTCTATAAATGTTAATTAGGTCAAGTTGGTTTTTAGTGTCATTCATCTATAACCTTACTGATTTTCTGTTGACTTGTCCTATTTCTTATGAGAAGTATTCTAATATCAAATTATGATAATGATTTATTGATTTCTACTTGGAGTTCTGATAGATTTTGTTTCATATATTTTGAAGCTCTGTTGGTACATACACAATGGCTTATAATTGTTACTTCCACTTTCTGAGTTATCACCTTTAAAATTATGAATGACCCTCAATTTCCTTGTAGTATTTCTGTCTGAAATGTATTCTGTCTGATATATCTACTGCAGCTGTTTCTGTGCTTAGTGTTAGCATGACATGTTTTTCTATTTTTTTTTAAATTGTAACGTATTTGTATTTTTATATTTAATGTATCTTACTTGTATTTGAAATACAGTTTTGCCTAATATCACAATCTCTAACTTTTAATTCAGGTATTTAATCCATTTATATCCATTTATATTTAATGAGTTTATTGATGCTGGTTTTAAATCTACAATCATTTTAACTATTTGTCTCATATATTCTTAGTAGTCTTGTTCCTCTCATCATGCCTTCTTTTGTATTAACTAAGTATTTTTAATTGCTTTTTACTTCATTTTTAGCTATACCTCCATTTTATTATTTTAGTGGTTGCTGTAGAATTTATAGCATAGATATTTTTATATGTATATATATATACA
>NC_064808.1:61221678-61465572 GCF_023721935.1 Panthera uncia
TATATATATATATATATATATATATATATATATGGGGGGCCGTGAGTGTGTGTGTATTTTAGAAAGAGAGAACACATGAGCAGGGGAGAGGGGCAGAGGGGGAGAGAGAGAGAAGCTTAAGCAGCCTCAAAGCTCAGCACAGAGCCTGACATGGGGCTTGATTCCATGACCCTGGGATCATAACCTGAGCCAAAATCAAGAATCAGACACTCAACTGACTGAGCCACCCAGATGCCCCTATAGCATGTATCTTTGGTTTATTAGTCTACCTTTAAGTACTAGGATAATACTTCATATATGGTGTAAGAACCTTACAATAATAGACTCTCATTTCTTCCCTGCTGCAGTTTCACTATTATTGTCATATATTTTGCTTCTCTGTATGATATAAAATTCATAATATGTTGTTAATATTTTTGCTTTAAATAATTATCTTTTAAATATACTTAAATAGAAGATTCTTTTTTTGTAATATATATGTACTCATGTAGTTTCCATGTCTGGTGTTGTGCATTACTTTTAGTGGGCATGTGTGTTGACAGGTTTTGATCATTCAGTGCAAATAATGTACCCACACATTATATATAAGCAATTGTCTTTTCAAGTCGTGACAAAAAACTTTAATGGCTTTATTGATACATATGCTACAATTCACCCATTTAAAATACATAATCAAGGGTGCCTGGGTGGCTCAGTCAGTTGAATGTCTGACTTGATTTTGGTTCAGGTCATGATCCCAGGGTTGTGGGATCTTTTTGTACCCATCAGGCTCCACAGTAAGTGTGGAGTCTGCTTAAGATTCTCTCTCCCACGCCCTCTGGCCTCTATCCCACTTGGGCGTGCTCTCTCACTCTCTCTAAAATAAAACAAAAATTAAAATAAAATAAGATAAAATAAAACATATAATCAATGATATTTAGCATATTCACAGAGTTATGCAAGCACCATGACAATCTAATTTTATAAACTTTTGAATATCAAATAAATAAATAAGTATCCATGATCACTCCTTATTTCCTCCCAATATTTTTCCTGCTTACTCTTAGGCAAACCTTAATTTACTTTCCCTCTCCATGTTTCTCTATTTTGGACATTTCATACAAATGGGATGACACCATAATTGGTCTTTTATAGTCTGTTGAGACTGATTTATTTCACATAGCACAATGTTCTCAAGGTTCCCCCATGTTGTAGCATGTATCAGCATTCCATTTCTTTTTATTGTTGAATAATATTCCATCATATAAATACACTATATTTTGTTTACCTATTCATCAGTTGATGGAAACTTGGGAAGTTTCTATTTTGGGCCCATTTTGAGTATTGCTATAATAAACATTTACGTATAAAGTTTAATATGGAAACATGTTTTAAATTATCTTAGGTATATTACTAGGTGTGAAATTGCTAGAAGTCATAGAACAATTCTATGTTTAACTCATTGAAGACAAGCCAAAGTATTTTCCAAAGTGCTATACCATTCTACATCCCTACCAGAAATGTATGAGGATTCCAATTTTTACATAGCCTTGCCAACATTTGTCACTATCCTTAATTTTTATCAGTTAGGGCCATGAAGTAACATCACATTGTTGTTCTAATTTGCACTTCCCTAATGGGTAATGTTGTACATTTCATCACATGTTTACTGACCACATGTATACTATCTTTGAAGAAATATGTCTATTTATATTCTCTGTCCATTTTTACTATTTGTAGTCTTACTTGTTATTTATTTATTATTGAGCTATAATAGTCATTTATACATTCTAAACACAAGACTCTTGCCACATAAATAATATCCAAAACTTTTCTCTCATTCACTGGGTCTTCTTTTCACTTCATTAATATTGTTTACAGGGCAAAAGTTTTATAATTTGGTGAATTTATCTTTTTTTTCTTTCATCACTTACAATTTTGGCTTCATATCTAAGACTTTGCTTAGCAAACAATTCCAGCAGCCACTGAGCTGAGCTCTAGAATGAAAAAAGGGATGGTTCCTGTTTTCATGTAGTTTGTTTAGTTGGAGAGATAGGCATTTATTTATTCACATTAACACACAAATACATAATTGCAAAGTAATTAGTTATGTGAGAGAAAAAGAAAAAAAAAAAAAAACCCCAGCAGCTGTAAGGAAATATAACAGAAGACCAGAAGTGTACGTGCGTGTGTGTGTGTGTGTGTGTGTGTGTGTGTGTGTGTGTTTCAGGATAAAGTAGTAAAGGGAGTGTTTCCTAAGGAAACAATACTTGAATTGAGACCTATAAGTCCAAAAAGAGAAAAGGGTAATGGAGAAAGCCTTCTATGCAGAAAGGCATGTTACCGAAAGAAACTGAAATTGGACAGTATTGAGTTGCAGAGGGAGGAGGACTGAGAGGCTCATCACGTAAGACTATAGAAGTTAAGCAGGGTTAATATCATGCAGAGACTTGTAGATCATTTTAAGGACTTTAGTATTTTCCCTAAAAGCATGGAGTGACGTAGGATTAATAACTTTGGCTGCAGTATGTAAAACTAGATTGTGGAGAGAGTAAGTGGCAATGAGGCAATAGGTTAGGAGGAAATTGCAACTGTTCAGGCAAAAGATGATGCTGGCATGGTGTATGATGACAGCAGTGGAGGTGGAATGAAGTAAAGAAATCAGGGAGACATTTACTTAGAAAAATGAAAGAACTGGACTTGGATAGAATATGTGAGGTACAGTGATTGGTTGCTATGTTTGCCCTAGAAAGAAGGCATCCTTTGAGTCTTGAGTCTTAAAGTTAGCTGCTCTGGTTCACAAATCAATATGCAGTTGTCCCTCAAAAAGACTGAGTACCTGAACTGCTTGCTTTGTTCTCCTTCCAAATATGATCTCATTAACTTGTTATTTCTGATCTTCTCTTTTTTTTTTATTAAGTTTTTAATTTTAATCCCAGTATAGTTAACATACAGTGTTATTTTAGCTTCAGGTGTATAATATAGTGATTCAACACTTCTATACATTACTTGGTGCTCATCATGATAAGCACGGTCTTAATCTCCATCACCTATTTCACCCATTCCCCACACCCACCTCCCCTTTGGTAACTGTTTTTTATAGTTCAGAGTCTGTTTCTTGGTCGGTCTCTCTCTCTCTCTCTCTCTCTCCCTCTCTCTCTCTCTCCCCCTTTGCTTGCTTATTTATTTATTTATATTTTATTTTATTTATTTATTTTGAGAAAGAGACAGAGACAGAGTGAGCAGGGGAAGGGCAGATAGAGAGGACAGAGAGAATCCCAAGTAAGCTGTGTGCTGTCAGTGTGGAACCTGATGTGTGGTTCGATCCCAAGAACCAAACCCTGAGATCATGAACTCAGCTGAAATCAAGAGTCTGATGCTTAACCAACTGAGCCACCCAGGTGCCTCTGTTTTGTTTGTTAAATTCCACATATGAGTGAGATCAAAGTTACTTGTCTTTCTCTGTTTTATTTGGCTTTGCATTATACTCTTTAGCTCCATTCTCCTGTACTCTCTAGCTCCATTCTCCTATATCAAGACTTCATATTACACTTCAGACACAACCCTTGGTACAGCTCTCCATGTACTAATATTGCATCCACTACTCTTCTAAATGCTGTTCATTTACCTCCATAGGTAATTTTTCTTCTGGCAGCCATTTACCAATGGCTGCCCAATCATCAACCTGCCCAATCAAGTTCCATCTTCCAGAACATTACCAGGTACTAGATTTTGTAGCTGGCATTCTCATGGGCAGAATCCTAGATTGTGGAGCAGGCAAGGAGAACTTTCCTCTCACCCACTGAAAACCAGTTTCAAGTAGAAACAAGCAAGGCCTATAACTGACAAGTAGGTCTTAACAGCTCTAGAACCGATATGCTTCCAAAATACAAACATCCTCCACATTCACAATATCTACTCATATTCTGCTTCCCTAATCAGACCACCCATTCACCACACCTTCTGCCGAACACAATAAAATATTTAATGTATCTTTCAGATATAAAAATGGATGAATTTCTTCCTAGATGTTGAAACTTTAGGGAACATGATATATAATTACCCTCTCCTATAATTTCCTGTATTACAACTCTGAAGTTTGCAGTGCATATCCCTATAATTACTTCTATATGTAATTACATTTACATAATACTTACATGATTTTTATTTACATAATATCTAAGGTAATGATTCATTTTTCAGCAACTTTTTATATGTCCCCAAACGGGACACATTGGAACTATATTATTTCTTACATGAAATGCTAAAAATATAAGCATAAACATATACATTAGCTTGTCATCGTTTGGCAAGTTTTGAGAAATTTCGGGATAGATATTCAAATAGATGTAAGTAAAATGAAAGAGTAGAAAAGGTATTCTCATGTCAGAGTGACAAAACATTGTTTCCACGTAACATCAAGAAGAGGTACATTACATCCTAAGTATAATCAACATTACAAGCCCTCCATAATGATGAAAAGATTGAACGCATGGATTTTTCCCCTGGAGTTGTAGCTACTCCACCCCAGGTGTGTGTAACACCCAGTGGGTTTCAATACATAATAAGAAGATTTAAAGCTTTGGAGTCAATTACTTCTGGCTTTAAATCCTACCTCTGCAACTTCCAGTTGAATGATCTTAGACAAGTTACTTCCTTTGAATCAAATTTTTCCATCAAAGTTCACATAATAATGTATACTTCAGAATGTTGCTATAAGGATTAAATAACTAAGAGAAATCAAAGAGTTTGTTGCATAAGGTAGGTGATCAGCAAAATTTCATTTCCCTCTCAATTATTTTCAGAATTTTATGTATCTTCATAGTGGTTTTTGCCTATTGGTAGGTAAGCCATGTAATTAAGATTAGTTTACAGATGGAACTAATTTCCAAATAATTTATTTAATATAGCGCCCCAGGAGAGCTTGTTAATCCATGAGTTCTCAGAACCCCCCCATCAGAATTTTTGACATAGGTGGTTTGAGTAGGCCCAAGAATTTGTATTTTTTTTAAAAGTTAGGCTGATGTTGCTAGTTGGGTACCATACTTTGAAAACTGCTACTAATTTGCACCCACCAAAATGATACCATTGGCAAAAAGGGAGGAACAGCCACATTTCCCAAAGCCACATTTGCTGTCTTAAACTATAAATATATTCTAAGAGTCAACATGATCCCATAGATAGGAGTCAGCATACCCAGACCTGTCCTCTCAGTGTGTGACCTAGGTCATGTCACTTCACTATGTTTGGCTTCAGTTTCTCCATCTTAAAATGAAATGAACTGGACGAGGTCAATGTTTTCTCTTTCTTTTTCTTTCTTTCTTTCTTTCTTTCTTTCTTTCTTTCTTTCTTTCTTTCTAAATTGTGTTCTCTAAGCATTGCAGGCAGGGGGTCTTCAGAGCTAACTCAGGGATGGGTTGGTGACAGAGTAGAAGAAACAAGAATTTGAGCTTCTCTCATTCCCAAATAGATCAGCTCTTCTTCCTCCTCCTCCTCCTATACTTCTTTTTTATTTACTCATTGAGAGAGAGGGGGAGAGAGAGAGAGAGAGAGATTGAGAGAGAGAACATGTGGGAGGAGGAGAAAGAGAGGGAGAGAGAGAATCCCAAGCAGGATCCACACTACCAAGCACAGAGCCCCATGTGAGGCTCAAACCCACGAACCGTGAGACCATGACCTTAACTGAACCAAGAGTCAGACACTTAATAAACTGGGCTACCCAGGCACCCTTAGATCAACTCTTATATTACTTTGATATATAGTTTAGTTCCATAAACACACATAAAAATCAAATAAAACAAATTCAAACAAATAATCCAGTCTGAAAAGTCTTTGTGCTAGATCATATCTGTGGCTTTTTTTTTTTACATTGGTTTTGCACAGATATTAAACTCCATATATAGAACATTCTATACTCCTAGTTTTCTGTGCTTACAATGATAGTCAGTAGTGATAAAACCTGAGGCACTGTAAATCTCAAACTTCAATCTATCTTCAGTGTACTTTCAGGGTTAAGATTTTTTTTGTATACTAATTATTTGAGAACAGATATGCCATCCTTATTCCTTGTGGTGATGCTATTAATCTATATATACATATACTACTCTAATTAATATTCTAGGCAATTTCATGATATAGTTAACAGGGTTGAGTATTTCCTTTGTGCTGCACAGTATACTAAGAGTTTGAAATGTATTACCTGTTCAATCATTAGAAAAACTCTTTTAAATAATATCATTGTTCCCTACCATTTACAGATGTGACATCTGTAGCAAGGAATCACAGTTGGTAAAAGATGAGGATAGAATATAATCCTAAATCTACTTGCCTCTAAAGCTTATTCTATTTACGCTATAAAAAGAGCAAACACTCATGTAGTTGTCAAATGGATCAACCAAAATATATTTAAATAAATATCTAATACTAAAAAAAAATTACAAGAACAAAGATACTATATCCCAATGAGAGGAGTCATCCCTACTCCAACAAAGGCCTTTCATACAGTGAATAAAAAGGAAGATTTAAATGGTTTGCCCAGAATCATGGAGGCAGTCTTATGAACTATGAAACATTATTATTTTATTATCTATTTGATTTTTCACAGTTTTCAAATGTTGAATGATAGGCTTAGGTTAAGTTAACGAAATTAAAACAAACAACAGCACATGTTAACTAAATACCGTAGTCTAAGGCAATAACACGTTTGAGTTGGAAGTGTAAGATTTGAAGTAGGGAAGACATCATGAAACACTGAAATCCCACTGTAGTGCCACCTTCTTGACCAGGAAAACTAATAACCTCTTAATCATGGGTACTGACTCCAAAGATGCTTCATTTTGAACCTCTTATTCTATGTGAAGAAAGCTTTAATGGAGATTAGATCCATGGGTCATAATCTAAAGAGACTTAGATAGTAATTCTGTACAAACTCTGAGGTCAGTAGACAGAGGAATCATTCTTACCCCAAAACACTCATCATCTTTTTATTAACTCTTCAAGCAATGCAGACAAAAAACAATTGGCTACCTCTTATCAGCCTGATGATTGAGATATGATGTGAAGTGGTTAACTTACAATTTGCATTGTAAATTAGGGTTTTAAGGCTCACCCTATTATTCTTCCTTGGGAGGTTAGCTAACTAGGCATTCTTCCCCAGTGGGGCCTATCATCTGTATTCTGCAGCTGTATTCATTACCTATTTTCAGGTACTATTTGTGAAAGTTGTGAGAAGGAATAAACACAAACTTTATTTAAATAAAGGTGTAAGTTACAATACGGACAATCCCTGACTCATGATGGTTCGATTTAGCATTTTTTGACCTTAAGAAGGTGCAAAAGTAATACACATTCAGTAGAAACCATACTTTGAATTTTAATCTTTTCCAAGGCTAGCCAGCAGGTGTTATGATACAGTCTCACAATTCTGGGTAATGGTAGTGAAGCTGGAGCTCCCAGGTGGCCACAAGATAACCAGGGTAAATGACCAACACACTTACAACCATTCTATACTCAAATGACTATTCTGTTTTTCAATTTCAGCAGTGTGCGCAATAGATTACATGATATATTCAACACATTATTATAAAATAGGCTTTGTGTTGGGTGATTTTCCCTGACCGTAGGCTAAATGTAAGTGTTGCGAGCATGGGAAGGTGGGCTGGATAAGCTATGAAGTTAAGTAAGTTAAGTGTGTTAAACTGATTTTCAACTTAACAATATTTTCAACTTACAGTGGATTTACCCATACATAACTCCACGTTAAGTAGAGGAAGATCTGCACTGTTTTTACAAACAAAAATGGGAATCACCTTGGCCTCAATTATTTCAATTATGAAATTAAATTTAGCCATTGAGACATACGTTATATTTAAATTTTTTTCTCATGGCCTTATAAAATCCCAGTAAAAAATATTAACTAAGGAATACATGTAGAAACAGGAGATAAATATTATCAACATGAGAGAAATCAGATTTCTGTTACACAGTCTTCAAATTTTGACAATTAAATGTCATATGCAACTGATTTTTTATAGCATTTTCAATCAAAAAGCAAAGACACATCTAATATTAATAACAATAGTAATATACTAATGAATGACAATCCATTCATAAGCTCTTATAATTCTTCTGTTAATTCCCTGATGCATGGATGCGCCTGGCATGAAATTCTGATTGTTCTGTTTTCTACTTTCATGTTTCTCCTAGTCTCCTTGTCAAAATCACCATCCATTGAAAGCAAATAGCATTTCATGTTACCAACATACTAGAGTTCTTTGTCTATTGTCCGGAGTGGACAGTAAAAGTAAAGTTATTTCCAAATATCATCTATTTTGCAGGTCACAGATCTTTAAACTTTGACTGGTACCTGATTTTCACTACACAAAAATTTGTATCCAACCATCTTGAAAAATACATGCAAAGACTGTGAATATTCAGTTTAATTTGTGGTTTTAACCCCTACATTTTCACATTCAAGGGAAACATCTGTCCTACTAATCATTGTTACTTTCATTTCAATAGACAATGCATTCAAATACTGATTGGAATAAGATGCTGGGAGCTTCCAGTGCATATCAAACAGAAGAACAATGAACACCCAGATTACATTAGAAGGACTGTGACTAAAGACATTTAGACAGAATATGTGTTGATAGGGTAATTATTAGTTGGAGTAAATTGCAATGTAGAAGCTTTAACAAGTACTTGTATAAATAGTTTCTTTTCCACAAAAGAGATCTTGTGGTACAGAAAAAAATGGTTCCTACTTCTAATAATTCCCAAAATCAATCACCTCAATCGTAAGAGTATTTTTAAACTTTCACTCTGAAGTGTAGTATATGTATTTAATTTGAGTGAGTACTTTTTTTGTACTGGAAGCCATACCTGATCCAGTGATTTCTTCTTTGCCCCGTGCTGTGAGAATCAACAGAGAACTGATGCTGTAAGACAAGCTACCTGGAGTGACCTAAAATGAAAAAGGCATTTTGAAATTAGGGAAAGAAACCTGCAAACTTTAGTAAAGATGGCTTCATGATAGGATGTTTTTCAGTCATTCAACATTTACAGTATTGAGCCCAGTTAGCTGTGGGCATGCAAGTGAAAAAGAGAGAATGGAAAAAACCTAGCTAAATGTCACTAAAATTAGTGATATGAATGGATGAGCAATGAAAAATGAAAAAAAAATCCTTTATCTGCATGAGTTTATAAATTATTTGAGAGAGAAAATATCATATGAAAAAGATCCACTAATTGTAGTATATCAAATACATAAATCTGAATTATTTTATACAAAGTTTCTTTTTTATACAAAGTTTCTACAAATAACTTTTTAACTGAGGATGCAATTAAAAGTAAAATGTGAATGGGATTAAAATGGAGGCTTCCCAGAAGATGGATTACTTCTGGAGAAACTACAGGAATCCCCTAGGTCACAAATGTTTAGTCCTAATTCTAGAGAGCAGATGTCCCCTGGAAGAAAAGGGATTACAATAAACACACACACACACACACACAACCTATATCCACACATATATGTACACATACACCTATATACATATACATATGTGTGTATAGATATGTAAGTTACCACAAATGGCTTTATTTTATGAATGTTATTAGTTTTGGATATAAATCTCAGTTACCCTAATTAAAAACTACATTCTATGGTGTTCACTTGGCATCATATTAAAAAGACTGGTGGCAACTACAAGGGCTTCTTTTATACATCTCCATCTACACCTGAGGCTTTCATAATTAATCTGATGAATGTAAAAAAAAATTTCTGCACTGGTGAAATTAGTGGCTTATTGATTAGTATGTTTAAGATATGCGGATCTGCTTGTATGCTTTGGTAAGGCTCCCCTCTCCTTTCACAAGATGTAAGAATCGTGATATAAGAATTGAGTGAGGCTTGTAAACTATTTCCTCAAAGATAGTGGACACAGCTTGACCCTAAAAAGATCCATGTATCCAACTTATAATGTAGGAGAACTTAATTATAACTATAATGCAGGAGAACACAATTGCCCAACGACAGCTATATGTGTTACCTGTTCACATCCACCTCAAGTGAAGTTTCATACCAGGTGGTAGTCAGTACAAGTAAAAGCACCACATGACTTCTGGCCACATTGATTTTGACCACATTGAGATAAAAATATAGGTTGTAATAAATTGTTTTATGTTTGATTGACAATGGATATCTATATTTAATAAATTTATATGTGTATGTCAGAATTTGGCTTAACTTGTTTTTATTTTAACTTGATACCAAAATTACAGGTGTAGACAACCCTCAACCTGAAACTTCTTTGGTAGTTAGCATTATCTACTGGAAAAAAACCTGCGAGGTAAGGGTGACCAAATGGGTATAGCTCAGCTTGCATCAATTATCTGAGTACAGTTCTCCTAATCTTCAAGTCCTCGCCACTGACCCCTTATGGTGAGGGTCATTGCTCTCCAGAGATCTCTACAGATCAATGATTTCAATCCAGAAGCAGTCACTGAACACATTCTCTTTGTTAGGCTCTGAATTTAGCACTGGTGATACAGAGATATACAAGTAAAAATCATTACTGTCTTGGAGTTCACAGTCTAGTAAGGAAGCCTAACAGTTTATAAGATAATTATGATTTAGTACGATAAGTAGGTGAGATAGACTGATAGCTAAAAGCAAAGTTATGGATAGATATACAATTGTGGAGAACTTATTAAATTCCCCTAAGTTTTATTTTTCTTATATTAGGAATAAAAATAACAAATGCATATGCAAAGCTTCGCACAGCAGCTGGCACACAGTAAGTGATCATAAATGCTAGTTGTTATTATGCTGTTAAATGAATTCCTATATGTATTTATTTAATCATCCAACAAATACTTTAATTCATATTACTTACTATATATCAGGCATAGAGAAAAAGAGACATAGTCCCTGCCACTTTAAAGCTTTTTGAGCTGTATATATATATATTATGAACGCATAGAGGAGCTGAAAATTATGAGATCTCATTCTGCTTGAAATATTCCTTTAAGAAGCTTATTCAGGACATAATTTTTATCTTTCAAAAATCTCCAATTTTAACATGACTATTTCCATAGAAACTGGAATTAAGTTAATGAACACCCTTTACAAAAGTGTCAAACCCAGGTCTTCTACTGCTATCAATTTATCTTGACCATTACCCAAGGGTAGGTATAAGACAATTCACCAAAGGCAATAGCAAACCAAAGATATGGATGAACAATGCTTAATTTAACATGGATCAACAAAAATGTGAGTCAATGGAATCAAGACTTTATGTTTTGTTCTTTATTGGATATGTAGTTAACAAAATGCCTGGTAAACTGGGTGAACTTAAAAAAAACTAATGACTGAGAAACACTAGCATGTAAGATAGCATTCAGACATGCATACCAAAAATGTGTCCAAATGATTCTGAGCATCATCTTTCAATTATCTATGATAACAACACTTATATAAATCAGTGTTATATTTATAAGTAGAAGAAACATCACTTTGTCAGCTACAGACACAGCCACCTCAACAGACACTCAAACTTCTTCAATGGGGGGTGGGGGGCACTGCTCTGAAGTGCTTTGGTGCTGTTATTCAAGTTTGACAATTGAAGTTGTTCAAAAATGAACTGCTTTGCAAAACAGAGAAGAATTTGGGGATGCCAGGGTATCTGAGTGACAGGGAGAAAAGAAGAGGGATAGAGACAGAAGGAGTGTCAGAGATGGAAGGAAAGGATCAATGAAATTGATGGTCATGCCCACAAACTTCCAAATTTTCAGTAAAACAAGCAAAACTCCGGACTAATGTGATAGTTGTATTTTATGGAAGTTACTAAAAGAAATTCCTTGCAGATGGCATTGACACAGTGTAAAAGAGTGTAAGCTCCCTGGCAATTAACAGACTCCTTAAAGAAGGGCTTTCAAATGTCATAGGCTATAAAGTCCAGAGAAGTAAGTGTTCAGGAAAATTTCATAGAGATAAAGAAACTCATTAAACATAAAAACAAAACAAAACAAAACAAAACAAAACAAAACAAGGGGCATGTGGGTGGCTCAGTCAGTTAAACATCTGACTTTCAGCTCAGGTCATGATCTCACAGTTCTTGACCTCAAGCCCCACATCGGGCTCTCTGCTGTCAGCATGGAGCCTGCTTTGGATCCTTTGTCTCCCTCTCTCTCTCTGCCCCTGCCCCTCATACACTCTCTCTCTCAAAAATATATAAACATTTAAAAAACGATAAAAAACATATTTAAATAATATTCATGCAATATAACACATTTACCTAAATCTCAGTGTAGTTGGCTGAATGACAACTCCTTCCTTCAAAGATGTCCACATCTTAATTTCCAGAACCTATGAATGTTCCCTTACACAACAAAGGAGACTCTATAGATGTGATTAAGTTAAGGATCTTGAGATGGAGATATTATCCTGGATTATCTGGGTAAGCCCAAAGTAACTATAAAGGTCCTTATAAGTGAAAGCTGGAGGCAAGAGGAATTCAAAGATGAGAATTCTCTCATCTCTCCATCTCTTAAAGAGAGAGATTCAGAGATGTTATACTGCTGGCTTTGAAGATGAAGTAAGGGGCCATGAGGAAAAGATGTGCAGTCTCTGGAAATTTGAAAAGACAAGGAAATGGATTCCCCCTAAAGCCTCCAGAAGAAAAGCAGCCTGGCTAACACTGTGATTATAGCTTAGAAACATCTCCAACCTTATTAATAAGATACTAAATTTGTGTTGTTTTAAGCCATGAAATTTGTCATACTTTGTTATACCAACAGTAAGAAACTAACACACTCAGATTAGTAAATCTTGATTAAGAATCAGATCCACAACGTTTTCAAGACATGGCCAAGTAGTAAGAAAAATATGTGAATTAGATTGCTAAGACACAGACAGAAGGGAGGATGAAAACCACTGAACTATACACTTTAAAATGGTTAATTTTATGTTAAATGAATTATATCTCAGTAAACATCAATCTACAATCAATCAATAATTTACCGAATACAGATTATACAATAATAGCCAAGTTTTGCTTTAACCTATTGTTTGTTTCAATGTAACACTGATGCACTTTGCTATTTTTCTGAAAATGGAACTCTAATGATGGTGGTGGTAATGATGATGATGATGATGATGATGATGTTGTTAATGACAATGTTAAGAATTTTTATGATGACAACCAGCTTGTTTACTGTCCAGTCTAATTGTTACTTTAATGTGTTCCCACCCTAAAGAAATATAATAAATGAATAACAAATATCATACCCATTATTCATTGACTTGATTCTGATCCACTAGCTTTGCCTCCCTAGCATTATCCCTTAATTTTTTTTTTTTTACCATCTCCTTTCCTACTGACTTCCACCCAACTTAACCTCAGTCTAAGATACTCTTCATCAACTACCCTGAATATTGTTTTTGCCTCTATTCCAGAGTGACCCTGTAATCTGCCTTCCAAGAGGGCATCCAGCCCCTGGACTCTATCTTTCTCTAAACTGAGATACGATTGGACAGTTCACCCCTAAATGGAGATAAAGATTTTGTATCATCACCACTAGAATACTGGGCATGATCAGGTAGAAAAACAGATTCATGAATGAAGGAGGTAGGTCAAGTCAGTAGCAGGTAGGGAGGCTATTTTGCAGTGCAGGCTTGAAGACTGTAAAGAGCTTGGACCACATCATGGGGTGATGTGAGCTCAGATGTAGAGAGAGCTAATGAGCTATTTTGTCCCGGCAACTAAGAGTATTGGCCCAGGTATTAAAGACAATAGGAAAATTTGAGCTTAGTGGCTTCTTGTTTAAGAATATTGGGGGCGCCTGGGTGGCTCAGTCGGTTAGGCGTCCGACTTCGGCTCAGGTCACGATCTCGCGGTCCGTGAGTTCGAGCCCCGCGTCGGGCTCTGGGCTGATGGCTCAGAGCCTGGAGCCTGCTTCCGATTCTGTGTCTCCCTCTCTCTCTGCCCCTCCCCCATTCATGCTCTGCCTCTCTCTGTCTCAAAAATAAATAAAGGTTAAAAAAAAAAATTAAAAAAAAAAAGAATATTGAAGGTGCTGGGGTGCCTGGGTTGCTCATTCGGTTAAGTGCCCGATTTTGGCTTAGTTCATGATCTCTTGGTCTGTGAGTTTCAGCCCCCAATTGGGCTCCGTGCTGACAGCTCAGAGCCTGGAGCCTGCTTCAGACTCTGTCGCCCTCTCTCTCTGTCCTTCCCCCACTCATGCTCTGTCTCTCTCAAAAATAAACAAACATTTAAAAAAATTAAAAAATACAAAGAATATTTAGGGTGCCTGTGTGACCCAGTTAGTTAAGCCTCCGACTCTTGACTTCAGCTCAGGTTATGGTCTCAGAGTTTGTGAATTTGAGCCCCACATAAGGCTCTGAGGTGACAGTTGCAGAGCCTGCTTGCGGTTCTCTCTCTGGCTGCCCATCCCTCCCTCTCTCTCTCTTTCAAAATATGCTTTAAAAAAGAATATTGTATATAGTATATTAATAAATGTCCCCCCCCCAAGAATCCATTATGAGGATGCATCACACTAAAACAGACATTTGAGTCTTCATTAGGGTCAACTGTACAGATTTTTATGAAGCTTACATCTTGGATTCAAATTTAAGATGATGAGGTCAATAGGAAGCCTAGGCAGATATTCAATCTGTATGAAGCATTATGTGTATTTATTTATTTTTTAGGTGGCTGACATCTTTATTGCTTTGGAGTTGGGGGGTAGGCATTCAGGAGCTCTTGATAGGGCGCCCTGCTCCCTCATCACCATCTCAGGCTTGTTCTTGTGAATCATGTGCCTGATGCTGCTGAGAGTGCCCTGGGCAGTCTTTTTGGTGACGGGCCACAGGAGGAGGCCACAGGGAGGAGCAAAAGGCGGGCTTTTGCTGTCTAGATTTCCCCTTCACGGCCACCACTACACCTTTGCCATCAGCCACCAGCTCCACACTCGCAGTCTTGTGGTGAATCAGCCCACTCTAGCAGAAGTAGTTACGAGCCTTCACGTTATTGAGTTCTGTGTTATGTGTCTGCTTGTTCCTCTTGATCAGGAAGCTGGAGCAGTTCTGCACGACCATCCATCCACTGCAGGTGGACAGAACCAGCGGCCAGAGACAGAAAGAGCTATTTATTTTTAAGCTAACATTTAGTGATTGTGATGGACCAAGCATTGTGGTAATCACCTGCTCTGTAGCATATTATGTAATCATCATAACAAATCCAAAAATTTGGCTTAACTTTTCTATTTTATAAGTGAAGAAACTAGAGATCAAACACTGAATAACTTTACCCAATTAGTAAACACTGATACTCTGATTCAATTCCACGTCTGTTTCACTGTAAACTCGTGTTTTAAACTCCTTTGTTAAAAAAACCTATTTTTTTAAAAATACAAACAGTGTACTGGATCTACTATCACCATAATTTAAGCTTTAAAAAATCATTTGAGTCATTATTTTTTTCTTTTCATTTCTTTTAAGGCAGATTGGGTAATTCATAAAGCAAAATACCTTCTAATAATTTTTACTATATTTACTGCCTTGTCCTTTCATTTGAAGATATATACACTAGAGAAAATGGCTGAATTTTCCTATGGAGAGAGCTCTTGCATTCTTTCAGAAATTCGTTACTATTATAAAATAATTATCTTAATTTCAATGAACAAATGCAAGGACTAATGGCAAATCACTAATGGAGATTTTTATCAGGCACTCAGTTAAGTTATTAAGACCTAAAATATGTGGGAAAGTGTTACTCTGGAAAAGAGAATTATACAGAATTACACAAGGCTATAATAAATATTGCAGCTTGACTGCATACTAGGAAAGGAATGCAAGTTATTAAGAAACACATCAGGTTCAGAGATCTATAATTAATCTTGTCAACGGATGTGGCAGGACAGATTTCTATTTAAACTTGCATTTTGATGAGGCTTTTCCCTCATTTACTGTATCAGTACAGAGCACATTGGAGACCCAAGGGACCTAAACCCATTACAGTGGTTTCATAGTCAAGTTCATGCTCATTGCATGCCCTGCCTTGTGCTTGGTGACATTAAATATTTAACTAACTGTGACCATGATGTTGTTGAGAAAGCAGCAGCTTTTAGTGCATCTTTTATACACACTGTTGAAGAACAAATACAAAACTAAAACCTCTCTAAGATTCAGTGTAGAATAAATGGTCAGGGGACAACATAATCTGTTTAGCTCCTGTAACTGAATTATACTAGAAAGCTTCCTCATTATATGTAGGTATCATATTCTATAGCAGCTAAGTGAAATGTAAAGAGTCATAAGCAATAATTCCGTCATTTGATTTTAACATGTAAGCACAACTTAGATAAGAAAGCATGCTTCTAAACCCTGAAACAATACTAGAGAAGGTAAATTACTTTGGAAACTGAGAGATGAATTAAATTATTATCTTTTAGTAACATTTAAAACAGAGGAAACAGTTGTGCATCAAGGAAAAACGAGGTCTCTTTAGTAAACAAATGGGTGAGCTGTGGAGTTTTATTTTGATCAGATTTATTCCTCATGATTTGCCTTTGGGAAAGAAACAGTGAAGTTAATTTTTAGTTTTGCTCATACGCTTTCTATTAGTTACAGTTCTTTTTTTAGAAGTTTCCATTTTTAACCATAATTCAGCAGCATGCCACTTTAGCTTGTGATATGACATGCATTTTATACATTTATATAATTAATGGCACAATAAAGTTAATGGAAAATGAGAAGTGTTTCTTTTATTGGAATACTACAAATGATACAAAGAAGACCTGTTTCTTTTCTATCTCATTCTCAACCTCCTGAGTCCAAGTAATTTCTTACCTGCATGGTATCAGATAGGTGGAATATTATCTATTCTACAATATGCAATAGAACAGTGGACAGGAGGGCCGCCTGGGTGGCTCAGTCGGTTAGGCATCTGACTTCAGCTCAGGTCATGATCTCACAGTTGGTGAGTTCAAGCCCCGCATCAGGCTCTGTGCTGACAGATCAGAGCCTGGAGCCTACTTCGGGTTCTGTGTCTCCCTCTCTCTCTGCCCTTCCCCTGATCATGCTCTGTCTCTCTCTGTCTCAAAAATAAATGAAAACATTAAAAAAAAAAAAAAAAGAACAGTGGACAGGAAAACAAAGAAAAAAATACCATTAGTAGATAAATGTTTAGGATTTACTGGATCCAGTTAGAAGGATTCTAATATCCTGTATAAAAAGTTCCTTGGTTTAAGAGAAATCAGAGAAGTTTTATATAACTGTTATTCTAAGGGCCCATTTTATAGCATTTTCACTTGATTTAAGTCACCAAGCATTAATTCTCTTCATATTTTATTGATATCTAATACAATATTACACATTTATTTGTCTACTTGTTATCTGCTCCACTAGAATGAAAATTTCACTCAATTTTTTTTTTGTCTTTTAACCTTCCTATATAAAGGCTTTTGAAGATTACTTCGCTTTAATGGTCTGTGAGAAATAACCAAGGACTATTCCTTGCCTACCATGCAAACAACAGGCAGTAATTATTATTTTTCTCTAGGCACATCAACCCAGGGGTCTCTGGACCCATGGGGAGTAAGGGAATAGTGAGCATTTATCTTAGAGGTTAGAGAAGTTTACACAGAAAAGCCATGTGTACAATTTTGTCTTTTCTCAAAGTTATTCTATTTCCTTTTCTACTATAATACCTTAACAATGTCTGTCTTCTTGCTGATTTATACCCTAGTCTTACTGAAGTTCTTCCACTTCCTAGAATATATCACATGCCCCACTTGTCTCTGGTCCTTTGCATCTAACTGCCATCTGTCTGGATTAGTGTCTTCCTTCAAACCCCACTGCTCATCCTTATGGGCAGTCTGGTGTTACCTCTTTTGAGAAGTCTTTCCTAATTCTGACTCTGCATTTGGTGTTCCTTTTATGTGATCTCATATTATCATGGATATCCCATCCCATTACCACTCCTACCACCACTCCAACACTAACTGTTTTCAAGTTTGATTTCTTCAACAGAGCAGAAGCTTACTGAAGGTAGATCTCATGACATGTTTCTTCATCATTGTGTCTCCATATATTAACTAGGTCCCTAATACAAATATATTTACATTTTATGGGCATATGTGCACATATAATGGTAAGGAATTTACATTTTACCAGTGATAAATGGAAATATCACTTGTCACAGAAAAATATTATCACTAATATTCTAAAATGAACTGTAAAATGTCAAATTATTTTCAAAATATTTTGCTTGTAAAAAAAAGTAATCTATTAATGAAAATCTTCTACTTATTGCCATATATTTATGCCAGGTTCTGGCACTTGAGAGGCCAGATTTTGGCCACCAGGAGAACTCAGGCATAGAGTTCAGCATTCTTCAATGACCACTTTGGATCCCTAGGCTGAAACGATGCTCTGAGCTTTCATGACATTGGCTCAATGACATGAATGCCAGTGGCTGTTACACATTTTCACTGAAAGGAGACAAAATTTGTGCCATAGCTGGAAAGATCAGAAATATTAATAGGAAGACATGTATTGTTATTTTTGCCATATTGTAATAATGACTCAATATTTTTTTTCCAAATGATTACCCTATTTTCTTGTAGGGGCATTAGATTATTCTATAAAACATCCCTCCACCATGGTATCACTACCACTTTATTTTTATCTATCAGCATTTGTATATGGTTCTGTGGCTTTCAGCAGCCCCTTTTCTTCCCATAAAATCTTCACTCTATGATGCTGTGTAACTTAAAGTTCCGCAGTGTCCTCTCACTGTGAGCAACATCTGAAGGATAAATGTGCACTTGTGTCACTTATCACACCTTAGTGTGTACATGGAAGTTAGTTTCTATAATAACTGGGGAAATCTGAATCACAATGTCACGCAACTGAGACAGAAATTACATCTAAAGTGACAGGTAACAGCAGGTACAATATGAGGTGGATGAGCTGATATATATGGATTATGATAGGGAGACCAGGAGTGTGAGCCAAGATTTTGTTTTAGCGATCATCAGTGGTGTTAAGTTTTGACCTTTATATCACTTTCATATTGTGACTATTCTCTGAAGCATAGAATTCTGATCACTGACAATCAATCAATAAGCTGTGATGGATGAGGAAGGTATCCTTCTGGTCTGAGGCAGACACCAATGTGAAAGGAACCACTCCTTGTGAATACCTATGAAGTGCCAGATGCTGAGATTCTTTTTTTTTTTTAATGTTTATTTATTTTTGAGAGAGAGAGAGAGAGAGAGAGCGAGCAGGGGAGGGGCAGAGAGAGAGGGGGACAGAGAATCCAAAGCGGGCTCTGTGCTGACAGCAGAGACCCCGATGTGGGGCTTGAACTCATGAACCGTGAGATCATGACCTGAGCCGAAACCAAGAGTCAGGTGCTTAACTGACTGAGCCACCCAGGCGCCCCTACTGAGATTCTTTTTGATACGCAGTATTGACACAAGTCTGAGAGGTAGGTATTACTATTCCAGTTTTATACATGTGGAAACTGAGGTTTAAGTTAAGTTACAGAGAAACCAGGGATGAATCTAGAAATTGAATCCAGTTATCCCAGAAATCAAATTCCAGGCAACTGGGGATCACAAACGCTGCCAAAGCTATAATTATGGATCAGGGTCCACCCTTTTTTCTGTATTGAGATCTCCTGGGATGCCCTCAAAAGGCTGATGAAAGTGACAGATATTCTTCCTGGAAAATAAAAATACTTATTTTTGTATATTCTTTTCGAGAATTCATGGACTCTGAAATTTATCAACAGACACCCGGATCTCAGAATAAAGACAATCTATAGGGAAGAAACCCAGACTTATTAACCTTTGCTTTCTCCTTGTTACATAAGATCCTTTCCAGGCATGGAACTGGTGTAAAGATTGTTGAATGAGGGGCGCCGGGGTGGCGCAGTCGGTTAAGCGTCCGACTTCAGCCAGGTCACGATCTCGCGGTCTGTGAGTTCGAGCCCCGCGTCAGGCTCTGGGCTGATGGCTCGGAGCCTGGAGCCTGTTTCCGATTCTGTGTCTCCCTCTCTCTCTGCCCCTCCCCCGTTCATGCTCTGTCTCTCTCTGTCCCAAAAATAAATAAAAAACGTTGAAAAAAAAAATTAAAAAAAAAAAAGATTGTTGAATGAATTAACTGAATTAAAGAATGAATGAATAGAAAAGTTCTTCTAACTCACTGCTGCTAATTCACATTATGCCTGTGTGGGTGTCTGGCTTAATTACATACCATTATATCTCAGGTTCTAATATTTATTGAGGATCTATTAAATGTCAGGCCCTTTTTCATCAGTCTATGTGCATTATTTAATTTAATCCTTACCATGGTTTTCAATGGCAGACATTACCTTTTTATAAACAGTGAAGATTTGTAGCAAATCCGCATTGAGCAAGTCTGTCAGCACCATTTTTTAAACAACATTTGTATACTTTGTGTCTCTGTATCACATTGTCTCTGTATCACATTTTGGTAATTCCTGCAATATTTCAAACTTTCTCATTATTAATGCAGTTGTTATGATCTGTGATCACTGATTTTTAATGTTTATTTTTGAGAGAGAGAGAGAGAGAGCATGAGCGGGGAAGGGGCAGAGAGGGAGGCACAGAATCCGAAGCAGGCTCCAGGCTCTGAGCTGTCAGCACAGAGCCCGACGCGGGGCTCGAACTCACGGACCGCGAGGTTGTGACCTGAGTTGAAGTTGGACGCTTAAGTGACTGGGCCACCCAGGCGCCCCTATTCTAATTTTTTTTTAATGTTTATTTATTTTTGAGAGAGAGAGAGAGACAGAGCATGAGTGGGGAAGGGGCAGAGAGAGAGGGAGACACAGAATCCGAAGCAGGCTCCAGGCTCTGGGCTGTCAGCACAGAGCCCAACGCAGGGCTCGAACTCACAAACTGTGAGATCATGACCTAAGCCCAACTCGGACGCTTAACAGGCTGAGTCACTCAGGCACCCCTGTGATTGCTGATTTTTGATGTTACTATTATGGTTGTGTTGGGGCTCCACAAACAGTGCCCATAAAAGCCAGCAAACGTAACTATGTGTTGGGTGTGTTCTGACTGCTCCACCAGCCGGTTCCTCTGCTTCTTTTTCCCTCTCCTTGGACCTTTCTATTCTCTGAGATAGCACATGTTGAAATTTAGGCCAATTAATAACCCCATAATGACCTCTTAAGTGTTCAAGTCAAAGGAAGAAAGAATCTCACATATGTCACTTTAAATCAAAAGCTCGAGGGGCCCTTGGATGGCTCAGTCGGTTAAGCATCTGACTTCACCTCAGGTTATGACCTCATGGCTTGGAGTTCCAGCCCCTCATCAGGCTTGCCACGATCAGCACAGAGCCTGCTTCAGATCCTGTCTCTTTCTTTTCCTGCCCCTTCCCCACCTTGCACACACACACTGTCTCTCTCAAGAATAAACAGACATTAAAAAATATTTTAAAAAGCTACAAATGATTAAACTTTTAGTGTGGAAGGCATGCTGAAAGCCAAAATAAGCCAAAAGTTAGGTCTCTCACACATGGTGGTCAGCCAAGATGTGAATGCAAGGGAAAAGTCCTTGAAGGAAATTAGAAGTGCTATGCCAGTGAACACATGAATGGTAAAGCAAAACAGCTTATCTTTATCTTTACTGCTGATATAGAGAACATTTTAGTGGTCTGGATAGAAGGTCAAGCCAGCCACATTACCTTAAGCCAAAGCCTGATCCCCCAGAACAAGGCCCTAACTCTTTCCATTTTGTGAAGGCTGAGAGAGGTGAGGAAGCTGCGGAAGAAAAGTTTGAAGCTAGCAGAGGCGGGTTCAAGAGGTTTAAGGAAAGAAGCCATCTCCATACCATGAATGTGCAAAGTGAGGCAGCAAGTGCGGATGCAGAAGCTGCAGCAAGTTATCCATATCTAGGCAAGATAATTTATGAAGGTGGCGACACTCAACAACGCATTTTCAATGTAGATATAACTGCTTTTTGGAGGAAAAAGATGCTGTCTAGAACTTTTATAGCTAGAGAAGAGGAGTCAACATCCGCCTTCAAACTTTAAAGGACAGCATACGTCTTGTGTTAGGGGCTAATACAGCTGATGACTTAAAAGTTGAAGCCAGTGCTCACTTACCAGTTGGAAAATCCTAGGGCCCTAAAGAATTAAGCTAAATCTACACTGCCGAAGCTCTGTAAATGGAATGACAAAGCCTAGACGACAGCATATCTGTTTAGAACACAATTTCCTACTTATTTAAATCCCATTGTTAAGATCTACCACTCAAAAAAAAAAAAAAAAAAGATCCCTTTCAAAATATTATTGCTCATCGACAATGCATGTGGTCGCCCAAGAGGTGATGGCCATGTACAATGAGATCATTTTTTTATGCCTGCTAATATAATGCCCATTCTGCAGCCCATGAATCAAGGAGTAATTCTGACTTTAAAGCCTTAATATTTAAGAAATATACTTCATAAGGCTATAGCTGCCATACATAGTAATGTTTCTTGATGTACCTGAGCAAAGTAAATTGAAAAGCTTCTGGAAAGAATTTACCATTCTAGATGCCATGATAACATTCATGATTATTGGGAAGAAGTTAAATATCAACATGAACAGCAGTTTGGAAGAAGTTGGTTCCAGCCCTCATGAGGGACTTTGAGGAATTCAAGACTGCAGTGGAGGAAATAACTGTAGACGTGGTGGAAATTACAAGAGAACTGGAATTACAAGTGGAGCCTAACGATGTGACTGAATTGCTAACATCTCATGATAAAACTTGAACAGATGAGGAGCTGTTCCCCATGGATGAGCAAAGAAAGTGCTTTCTTGAGATGGAATCTACTCCTGGTGAAGATGCCATGAAGACTGTTGAAATGACAACAAAGATTTAGAATATTACATAAAATTAGTTGATAAAGCAGCAGCAGAGTTTGAGAGGATTGACTCTAACTGTAAAAGTAGTTCTACCCACAGTAGGGGTAATATGCTACCCTAACCTTAAGCAACTACCTGACCAGTCAGCAACCATCAACATCAAAGCAAGACTCTCTACTAGCAAAAAAGATTATGACTCGCCAAAAGCTCAGATGACAGTTAGCATTTTCTAGTAATGAAGCATTTTTAATTAAGGTATGTATGTTGATTTTGCAGATACAATGCTATTGCACAATTAATAGACTCTGCTATAGTTTGAACATAATTTTTATTTGTACTGTAAAAACAAATAAATATTTTTGACTCACTTAATTATAAGATTCATCTTATCGCAGTGATCTAGAACTGAACCAGCAATATGTCCAAGGTATGCTTGTATATAAATTTTACATCCAGGCACTACAACAGTGTCTAACACACGGGGATAAAATACAAATGATAGGAAAAATGTGATATACATGTTCAGTAATGCTTACATTTATTAAATGCTTGTTATGTTCAATGCAGACATCCAAATGTTTTACATATATTATCCTAACTTAATCCTCACAACCCCATGAAGCAAGTATTCACAGGAAATTTCTTTTACTAAATATATAACTGAGATTTAAACAAGTAAAAGGCCTTGCCTAAGGTCAAAAAGCTATTAAGGAACAGAGACAAGATTTGAATCTAGGGCTTTCTGACCTTAAATCTCATGCAAAGTGAGACAAAAAGACACAGTAGCTTGTCTGGAATCACAAAGGTACTGTATGACAAAGCAGGAAGATTAATCCCATCTTTCTTTCCACTACACCATTTCAATTCTACATACCATCAATCATTTCATACCCCAAAATTGACAAACACAACTTTAATGCTAGCCTTGATTTATAAATTGTTGGCACTAACTAGCTGTGGTGTCTATAGTTCATGGGAAAGCAAGGGAAAATGAATACTAATTTGTCCACAAAACTTGGGAACTTCATTGATCTTATGAGGCTCCAAATATTTGGGGACCAGGATGATCAAACATGCTACAAATGCTTAAACTTGACAAGACACTTATTTAGACTGGAGAACTTCCCATATCTTTTTTCAATCTCATCTCAACTCAGTCCTGTACTAAAACTACAACTGTATCTCATAATAGTCATTCAAAGGAAGTATGAAAAGAGACAAAATGTGGTCCTTAGCACTTTATTTTATGAACTATGATTGATTATAACAGTCTATATTAGAATGTTCAATCTTTAGCTACTCCTAGGCTCTTGACATTTTGATATTTAATTACACCACTTTAGTTCATATGTGCTTTCTCCATAAACCAGCATCTATACATCAAATAGTAGGTTATTTACATACAACTTAACAAATGGAAGTAAATTTAAAAATATACCATAAAGTATGGCTTACAATCATGGGTTTTAAAGTCAGTAAGATATGAATTTAAATCTTGGCTCCATTCATCTGATACTTGTGGGGCCTTCAGCAAACTACGTATCTAATCTAAATCTCCCTCTTATCTTCAGTAAAGTAAAAATAATAAGACAGGTGTCTCATAATATAATGGATATTAACATATGATTGTACAGATAAACACATGGAATAGGCCCTGCATATAAAAAGTGCTAAATAAATGTTAACTTTACTAAATACACATCTTGTACAAATGACCCTTGAGCGACACTGGTTTGAACTGTGTGAGCCCACCTATATGCTGATTTTTTTTCAATAAATATATTGGAAAATTTTTTGGATTTGAAAAAACTAGCAGACAAGCCACAAAGCCTAGAAATTAAAAAAAATAAATTTTAAAAAGTTGGGTATGCCGGGGCACCTGGGTGGCTCAGTCGGTTAAGCGTCCAACTTTGGCTCAGGTCACCATCTTGTGGTTCATGAGTTTGAGCCCTGCGTCAGGCTCTGTGCTGACAGCTCAGAGCCTGGAGCCAGCTTCGGATGCTGTGTCTCTCTCTCTCTCTCTGCCCCTCCCCCACTCATGCTCCCTCTCTCTCTCTCTCTCTCTCTCTGTGTGTGTGTCTCTGTCTCTCTCAAAAATAAACATTATTTTTTTAAAGTTGCATATTTCATGAATGCATATATGTTGATACCAGTCTACTTTATCATTTATCCTATAAGATATACACAAATCTATTACAAAAAGTTAAAATCTATCAAAACTTGTGCATATAAACACAGATTGTACAGGGCATAATTCACAGTTGAAAGAAATGGAAACAAATGTAAAGATGCACTATTAAATCATAACTGCATAAAATTAACTATAGCAGACACCTTACTACTGTAATAATTTTGTAGCCACCTCTTGTTGCCATTGTGGTGAGCCTAAGTGTTGCCAAGTATTTGCTTAAAATGCTGTGTGACTCTAATCATCTCTGCATGGGCAGTTCTTGTCTCCAGTAAATTGTGTACTGAAATAAAAAGTGATCTCTTGAGGTTCTTACTATTAGTAGTTAAGTTTTTAGGGTGTCAAAAGTTCTATGTGAATTTCTGACTATGCAGGGGAATTGGTGCCCTCAAGCCTCATGTTGTTGAATAGTCAACTCTATTTTCCTTAGACTTACACTTCACTTACTGAGTACTGCTCTCAATTCTATCTTTCTACCTACCTACCTACTTATCTACCTATCCATCTATTCATCTAAATCACTGGTTCACTTAATCCTCACCTCACCCCCACGATATTTGATTATTATCCCCATTTAATGAAAGAGGAAACCAAATCCGGAAAGATTAAGTAATTTGCAAAAATATCACACATTTAGTAATAAAATATAACTTTCCTGGGGGTGCCTGGGTGGCTCAGTTGGTAGAGTGTCCAACTCTTGATTTCAGCTTAAGTCATGACCCCAGGATCATGGAGTCGAGCCCCTCATTGGGCTCTGTGCTGAGTATGGCATCTGCTTAAGATTCCCTCTCTCTCTCTCTCTCTCTCTCCCTTTGTCCCTCTCCCCCACTCATGCTTCTCTCTAAAAAAAGTAAAGTAAAAAATTAAAAAGATTAAAAAATTTAAAAAAATTAAAAATTTACTTGTAGTACTATAATCATAAAGGGACAATAGACAGCGCTGATGAAAACAGAATACAAAATATGCACAATTATCTCCACCCTGGACTTATGCCAGGAATGCAGGCTTAGAAAAACAACATCTGACCATGAGAACACATTTAAAAAGCTACTAGTATGGACACATTAAAAATGAAAATCTATTTGTCTTAAAATGTATACCCAAAGTTGTTCAACTCAATTTTCAAATGATATATCCAACAAAAGGTTAATATCCAAAATATACAAATAATTCATACACCTCAACACCAAAATCATCATCATCATCATCATCATCTTTATCATCTGATTAAGGGGCGCCTGGGTGGCGCAGTCGGTTAAGCGTCCGACTTCAGCCAGGTCACGATCTCGCGGTCCGTGAGTTCGAGCCCCGCGTCAGGCTCTGGGCTGATGGCTCGGAGCCTGGAGCCTGTTTCCGATTCTGTGTCTCCCTCTCTCTCTGCCCCTCCCCCGTTCATGCTCTGTCTCTCTCTGTCCCAAAAATAAAAAAAAAAAAAAAAAAACGTTTAATAAAAAATGGGCAGAGGACCTTAACAAACATGTTTTTCCAAAGAAGACATACAGATGGGCAACAGACACATGAAAAGATGTTCAATATCACTCATCAGGGAAATGCAAATCAAAACCACAATGAGTTATCACTTCACACCAGTCAGAATGGCTAATATCAAAATGACAAGAAATAACATGTATTGGTGAGGATGTGAAGCAAAGGGAACTCTCATGCACTGGTGGGAATGTAAATTGGCATAGCCACTGTGGAGTATAAGGTGGAGGTTCCTCAAAAATTAAAAATAGAACTACTATATGATCCAGTAATTCCACTGCTGAGAATTTACCCAAAGAAAACAAAAATACTAATTTGAAAAGATATATGCAGTCCTATGTTTATTGCAGCATCATTTAAAATAGCCAAATTATGGAAGCAACCTAACTGTCCCTAATTAGTTAAATGGATAAAGAAGCTGTGGCAATATATATACAGCAAGTGTGTATACACACACAAACACAATGAAATATTACTCAACCATAAAAAAAGAATGACATCTTGCCATTTATGACAACCATTTATGACAACATGGTTGGACCTAAAGGGTATCATAGTAAGTGAAGTAAGTCATACAAAGGAAGATAAATAATATATGATTTAAACGCAGAATATAAAAACAAAAACAAGACAAAACAAAACAAATGGAACAAATAAAAAAAAAACCTAACAGAAACAGACTCGTAAGTACAGAGAACTGGTGGTTGCCAAAGAGGAGGGTGGTAGGGGATGAGCCAAATAGGTGAAGGGCATTAAAAGGAACAATTTCCATTTATAAAATAAATAAGTCATGAGATGAAAAGTACAGCATAGGGAATATAGTCAATAATATTGAAATAGCGCTGTATGGTGACGGATGGTAACTACACTTAAGGCGGTGAACACTGAAGAGCGTATACACTGATGATGCATTATGCTGTATTCCTGGATCTAACATGACATTTGAGGTCTAAAACTAATAGCACATTGTATGGCAACTATATCTCAATTAAAAAGTCCAATTAAAAAAATTTCAATATTATTACTTTAAATCTATTGTACTTCTTCATTATTTAACAATGTTTTGGGATAAAACGGTTACACAGAAAAGAATTAAGGATTATAAAAATGCAAGTTGCATGAAACAGCTCCTTTTAAAGGAAAGGAAAGGAAAGGAAAGGAAAGGAAAGGAAAGGAAAAGAAAGGAAAGGAAAGGAAAAGAGACCCTGTGAATAGTAAAGGATGTGAGACTAAATAATATAATGGAGAGGGAAAGAAACTTACTATCTATCAACCTACGTTCAAACCCTGGTGACCTTGACAATTAATTCACTTCATCTCTCAGAGGCTCATTTTTTTCTCATCAATAAAGTGGAAATAAAAATAAAACAAGGATTCTTGCTACAGACAGTCATATTTCTGTGATAAAGAGGCATCTTAGTACACCATAAATGGCGTAAACACTAAGGAAGAGCTGGTTCTGTACTCTAAGGGCAAAACCGACCACAGAAGTATGCATTTTAGGTTATCAAAAGTCTCTGTAAGCAGCAAGTACAAAATATGTATTTGTTGATTGCTTTAATAAAGCACTTTAGAAACAATTTGCAGAATAATAAGAATGTGTATAGAATTGGATCTTCAAAGCTCAAAATCCATTATATATTTGGCTCCTGCCTTGCAGTGAATTTATCTTCACCACCCTTTAGCCCCAGGTACAGTACTTTGTGCATTTAACTCTATTCAGCCAAATGCTTTCCCCTGTCTAAGGTTAGGACTATGGACTGTTGAGGTCAATTTGTGAAGTTTGGCAACAGCTGGGATTTACAATGGTGATTCAATAAGCACTACTGTGTGAGTTTATTAACGTTTATGAGAAAGTAACACTAAATGAATTCTATGGAAAATTAGGGGAGTTTGATCAACATTATAAATCATGTTTTTGTGATTTTTTTTCAGTGTTTTTCCATTTCAGTGAAAATATGATTTAGAAGGCAGTAGTCATCCTTTATCATGCCATATAAAATCATTATGGACTATTACTAGCTTTCTGAATTTATCAAATTATTAGCTTTGAGTTCCAATTTCATTTTTTTAAAGTAGCAGTAAAGTACAGACACTAGAAAAAATAGGTTCATGAATTATGTTACTCCTTACATTTCTACAGACAAGTCTAATCATTTGTTTAAATACAAATCCTCTTTTTATAGAACAAGTTAGGGCTAAGAAACTCAAACGACAGTTCCTTTTGATTCCACATTATCATGCCATCTGTCACTAAAGTATACAAATTATCTGCTTCACTCACTTTCTGTATTCAATGTCCGCCAGCTTCCTGAAGCTGCATGCAAATGTTCCTAAACTATTCATACTCCTCCTCCATTACCATTGTCACTGTCCTAGTGAAGGAACTCATCATCTAGACAGTTATCCCAGGTCCCTACTCAGCCTCCCACCTGCCTTCAGTCTCTCTCCCTTCTGACCTTCCATGAGTCACATGATCAGTGACTAAAAAAAGCTCTCCCTGTGCATCATCTGCCTCTCGATTAGTTTTAAAAAAATCAGTCTGGCCCTTCTGTGGCCCCTGGTTACAGACTGGAACTAATGCTCAAGGTGTTGCAGTTCAGCAGGTAACCACTAAGCCTGATGAAATGCCATTTCTGAAGCTTAATCCCCACTGAGGCAGCTACATCCTTACTCCATCCTCAGAAGTGGTATGGAATATTTGCAACTTACCTTCTACACCACCACCAGTTACCTGTCTGAAAACATCTGACTCTGTAGCATAGCTCATGAATGATACTCTTTAATTGTAGACGTATAATATAGCATGTAACCAGTGTCAGTAAATACATATTTTCATCTCCTATCACATGCATCACTGTGTAGTTTTGCACATGCTGTCCCCTCTCTGTAGAATGATCTTTCGCCCATTCCCTGTCCAGAAAATGCTGGATCGTCCTTCAAAGCCCACTTTACAGGGATCCTCCTCCCTGAATCTTTCATCAATGCAATTCACCTGCTTCCTAACAAGAGGCATTGACAGTTCTCACATATCACTTTGATTTTAAGAATCTCTCTCGCTGAAAACTGCTCATACTGTATTTGAATTGGGTATGTCTGTCTATCCCTGTCTCCTTGACAAGGCTGCAAATTCCCTAAGGGAAGGCATCATGTTGTACTCATTCCTATATTTCCAATGCATGCCATAGTGGTTGCCACATAAGAATAAAAATAATAAAAATAATAAAAATCACAATAAAAATCTTGTTTGAGTTTTTGAAGCCCTGTTTAAAGGATGTCTTTTACCTAAAATGAGACAAATAGAAAAGATATTGGAATTGGGAGTGATAGAGGGCAAAGACAGAAAATAGAACTTCTCTGGTCCTAAATTAATAATGTCAAAGTCAAAGATCTGAAGCAAAATACCAGTCATGGGTGGAACAAGTGACTCAAATGGTCTCTAAACACATTAAGAAATGAGGGAAGAAAACTAGTATTTATTAAACACTTATTGTATGCCAGTCAGTGTACTACGCACTGTAACAGTTTTAACTCATTTAATAGATAAAACCTTCTGCATTATATATAATTCCAACAGTGTTAGAGAGGAAAGTGATGTTCGGTGAGATGAAATAGTTCACCTATAATAGCATCGCTGTTAATAGTAGAGCTAGGATTGCAACCCAAATGTGTGCAACTGTAGAGTTAAACATTTTCCCACTTAAATGCTCATTTTAATGGCTTGTATGTAACAGGAACTAGGGACAGGTGTTAATAATAATAGTATTGATAATAAAAATTCCTAACACTTACTGAACATTTATTATATGTCAGGTACAGGGTTGGGCACTGGGGACAAACAGGCAAATTAGACACATCTTCTTCTCAAAGGTTTTAAAATGCACTTGAATTGAATTGAATTGAATTGAACCTAAAGCTTAGTGTATCCAACCTTAAAATAATTCTGGGGTTTATCAAACAAACAGAAAGTGCTTAGTTTTGTTTGGCTTCTGGGACTATATAAGGAGGAAAACGAGTCTCTTTATCAAATAGTGTGGAGGCAAGAGGCTCTCTTCCATGCCAGGAGAGTGACTTCGATAATTACCAAAGGAGCGGGAGACATCCAGATCCTTCCAATTAACTTCTGTTACAGAGTGCTGTTGACTGCTCGCCTGACAGCCACACGCAGATGGGGGAGAGAAGTGCGCACAAGATTTCTCTGCATTTCATAGTTCACAGATTAAAGGCAGTGTCAAGTGCAAGTCAAAGTTGAAAAACTGATTTATTTGGCATGGAGTGTGTGAGGAAGGACCACTTCGGAGTCATTACAAACAAGGCTGAGCTTCTTTCATATCATGCACTGCCTCTTGGTACACAAATCAAACCATTTTTTCCTTTCAGATGCATTTACTCTGAGAGCGTCACTGCCACAAAACACGGCTAGATCCAGCTTTCTTAAATCCCAGCACTGACAACCTTAGTGGTAGCTGTCATAATTACTCTAGCCCTAGGTCAAATGTTTACTTGTAGCTGCTGATGGAGAATGGGAATAAGCCGTCGTAGACTGGTTAGAGAAGATTCAGGAGAACCTGATCTTGGCTAAAAGGAAAGCAACCCAGATTGCCAGACCCAGAAACATGAAAATAATATATTAAAAACAACAATAGTAAACTTAATAATAGCAACTAGTCAAATAACATCTGCATGGTGTAAGGCTTTTTTAGGAGTGTGTGTGCTTATGTGTACACATGTATACATGTATACACTTACATGTATGTGTGTATACACACACAATCCATACATATGTGTGTGTGCATATATGTGATAACAGACTATGCAGATGCCCTATACCTCATCAAAAATTTCTACCTGGATTAGCATCCACTGATGGCTCTTTTCTGATCCTGTTTTCACTATGACAATGCAAAATATTAGTTTTCCAAATTGTACACTTCCTCTGCATTAAACAATTGGCCGTTGGAATTTTACTGTACTCAAGAGCCCTCTCTTCTCTTCCAATGACTGACTCATTGATTTGATCTATTTATTATTGGATATGGCTAAATTAATGTCTATTTTCCAATTGTTTATAACTCTTTATTGTACTTAATCTTTTTTGTGTTCAAATTGTTACAGATTTGTCCAGTGGAAGCCCTATCGTACTACTCATGTTCATGTGGCACGCTACCATTATTTTTTTTTTTTTTGAGCACTCCATGGGTTTTAGCTAATACAATGTGTCAGGCTCATCTTATACCTACCTTCAAAGTCCTAGGATTGGCCACTTCTCTGAAGGTCACTGCTTCATTACAGGGAGAAATCGTGTTACATAACAACATCTAGAAACTAGATTTACTTATTGCTGTTGGAGTGTCTTTTGTTCCTGGCTCTTTTACCCAATGGAATTAAGAAACATATGCATGCGCATGTACATAAAAAATACACATGAATGAATACACCAAAATATATGGACACATGCAAAAGCAAATATAAATGTATGATGCACAGATAGAGGCATATACACATATGTATAGTAGAAACCATGAATTCATAAATTACAAGGAATTTTTTTTGGTTTTTGCCATATATCTTTCCACATTTGTATTCTACTTTAATCACACTGAAAAGCCAGTCTTCCTTTAATATCAACATACATATTGGCTGACTCAACTCTAAAAAATACCTAAAATACTTTCATAATTTTTTGTCTATACTACCACCAAAAAAAGAAAAGAAAAGAAAACTATTAAAAATATTTTGGTTTGTTGACATCTATTCCTCCTACTCACACCTCTTACTCCTGTAACTGAGAGTTCAAAGTCAAATACTATTACAATGTTACCTTCAATCAATCCTTTCCTCTTTCCCCTTTAGTTTTATTATTTTCCTCCTTAATCTAATTAATGTTATTTTTAGAATATGTAGAACATTAACACATTTGCAAAAATCAAAACTGGCACAAAAACAGACACATAGATCAACGGACCAGAATAGAGAACCCAGAAATGGACCCATAGCTATATGGCCAACTAATCTTTGACAAAGTAGGAAAGAATACCCAATAGAAAAAAGGCAGTCTCTTCAACAAATAGTGTTGGAAAACTGTATGGCGACATGCAGAAGAATGAAACTGGACTGCTTTCTTATACTATACACAAAAATAAATTTAAAATGGATGAAAGACCTAAACATGAGACAGGAAACTATCAAAATCGTAGAGGAGAACAGAGGCAGCAACCTCTGACCTTAGCCAGAGCAACGTCTTACTAGACAGGTCACCAAAGACAAGGGAAACAAAAGCAAACATGAACTACTGGGACGTCATCAAGATACAAAGCTTCTGCGCAGTGAAGGAAACAATCAACAAAACTAAAAGGCAGCCTAAGAAATGGGAGAAGATGCTTGCAAATGACATGTCAGATAAAGGGTTAGTACCCAAAATCTATAAAGAACTTACCAAACTCAACACCCAAAAAACAAATAACCCAGTTACGAAATGGGCAGAAAACATGAATAGACACGTTTCCAAAGAATACATCCAGATGGCTAACAGACACATGAAAAGATGTTCAACATTACCATCATCAGGGAAATACAAAGCAAAACCATGATGGGATGCTACCTCACATCTGTCAGAATGGTTAAAATTAACAACACAAGAAACAACTGGTGTTGGTGAGTATGTGGAGAAAGGGGAAGCTTCCTGCACTGTTGGTGGGAATGTAAACTGGTGCAGCCACTCTGGAAAACAGTATGGAGGTTCCTCAAGAAACTACCCTATGATGATCAGCAATTACACTATTAGGTATTTACTCAAAGGATACAGAAATACAGATTTGAAGGTATACATGCACCCTAATGTTTACAGCAGCATTATGAACAATAGTTAAACTACAGAGAGCCAAAATGCCCATAAACTGATGAATAGATAAAGAAGATTTGGTATATACATATATATATATAATGGAATATTACTCAGCCATCAAAAATGAAATTTTGCCATTGGTAATGACATAGATAAAGCTAGAATGTATTATGCTAAGCAAAACAAGTCAATCAGGGAAAGACAAATACCACATGATTTCACTCATATGTAGAATTTCAAAACAAAAAAGAACATATGGGAAGGGTGGAAGAGAAGAGAGGGAAAGAAGCCACAAGAGACTCTTAATTATAGAGAATAAACTATGGGCTGATGGAGGGAGGTGTTGGGAGATGGGCTAGATGGGTGATGAATACTAAGGAGTGCACTTGTTGTAATCATAACTGGGTGTTTAGTAAGTGGTAAGTGATGTAACTGATGAATCACTGAATTCTCCTGAAACAAATATTGCACTGTATGTTAAACTAAATTTTAAATTAAAAAAAACTCAATTGTCATTTCCCCCTGTATTCTTACCACCCCATTTTCAGCTCATTGTATCCCTTATGTTTAACCAGTTCCTATTGTTTCCTGGCTTGTATTTCTTGTTTTTCTTTTTGCAATTATAAGAGGCATATTCATATTTTCTTATTTTCACTTCTTTTGTACATAAAATTCAGGATTCCATATATGTTTTTATGTACTTTTTAAAATTTATGCTATCTCCTGAAAATTTCTCCGTATCGGTTCAGAGGTCTTCATCATTCTTTGTACAGCTGCATAGTACTCAAGTGTGTGTGTGTGTGTGTGGTGTGTGTATGTGTGTGTATGCGTGTTTACACACACCATAATTCAACAAACACTCACACCATAATTCAGCAAATACTCTTTGGTTAGAGATTTGGGTAATTTTCATTATTTTGCAGATATAAAAAATGATGTAATAAATACATTTGTATACATGCAATTTTACATTCTTGGTGGTACACCATCAGGGTAATCCCTAGAAGTGAGTATTCTGGGTCAAAAGGGAAGTACATCTGTACAACTTCCATAAAGGTTGTACTATTTGGCATTCTCACCAGCAATGCATGTGAGTGTTTCCCTACCACCTCACCAATAGAGTGTATGATCAAGTTCTTCAATTTTTGACAATCTACTGCATGACAAATAGTTCCCTGTTCTAGTATTAATTTTAATTTCTCTTATCTGAGTGAAGGGAAACATCTTTTCATATGTTTAAGGTCCACTTTAATCTTTTGGTGAATTGCATGCTAATGGCTTTTAACCAATTTTCTAGAGACCAAATTATATTTCCTTTTCAATTTTTCCTTTAAAAATTAGGAATATTGGTCTTTACTCTCTGATGTGCATTGAAAATTTTATTTTCAGTTGGTTATTTTTGTTTGAATTGGTGCTATTCAAAATGTGTTTTCTTATTTTTATGTACTCAAATTTATCAATTTTTATTTTTATTTGTTCTTTTAAAGTTTATTTTTGAGAGAGAGAGCATGAGCAAGTAAGGGGCAGAAAGAGAGAATCCCAAGCAGGCTCCATGCTGTCAGCATAGAGCCCAATGTGGGGATCGATCTCACAAACTGTGAAATCATGACCTGGGTCAAAATCAAGAGTTGGATGCCTAACCGAATAAGCCACCGAGGTGCTCCAAATTAATCAATTTTTAAAACTGCATATGGGTTTTTACTCATAGTTAAAAAAGATTTTTCCTATAATCATGTTTACAGAAGACTTTACCTGTTTTCTTTTTTTCTTATTTTTTCTTTTTTTCTTCTTAAGCAACTTGACTCCCTAGTTGCTTTGGATTATCTATAGCTTTGGTTTCTAAACAATTCTATAGAACCTTACAGCTCCACAGAAGAGACTCAGGAGGAATGAAAATGACTAATTTAAAATATATTTTGTCAGTTAAAATCTTTAATTAAAAACAACATATCTACTTAAATATGTCAAATAAAATTTTAACATATTGAAGATAATTAATATACTAAAATTAGCTGCCAGACAAAATAATTTCAGTAAAGCTAACACAGTATAGTTTCTCCTTCTATATCTGGATATATACTGAACCTTTGGGAATATATAATTGACTAGCAAGATTGTAGCCCTTTCCTGATTTAATTTTTTTTTTAATTCAGGCCTATACATGTCTGATAAAACAAAACAAAACTCCAATAAACCAGTACATCAGATGTGCCATGCTTAATTAAGACTATGCAAAGCTCAGATATATCTGCTTTATTCATGCCCTTCATACACGGCAACAGTGAGATGTGAAGGAGCAGGTAAACAATTGAAACACAGTATGAGATGTCAGCATGTTGGCATCTGTAGAACGCAATATGAGTTTTAAGTCCTCCTTCTCTCACTCTTATATTAATTCATTCCAAGACCATTTGTTAAAAACCTAAGATGTATCAGGAACACTACTGGGTCTGAGATGTAAAGCAATGAACAAAGCGTTCATGTTCCTTGCTATTTCAGAAACTTTTAATTCATAAAAGTACTTTAATTTGTAACAGCTAATTTATATGTCCAGGCAAGACATATTAAACACTTAATTATAATAAAAAATGATGAGAGTTATAATAGAAGAAGTACTACATGTCATAAATTTCTATACGAGAATATATCCATGGGGTATGGAAGGTGTTACTCATAAAAGAGCACTTAAACTAAGTGCTTATATACAACTTATATGTTTTAGATATTAACCCTTTAAATGATACATGGATTGCAAATATCTTCTCCCATGCCATAGGCTGCCCCTCCATTCTGTTCCTTATTTCTTTTGTTGTTTGGAAGGTGTTTCAGTTTCCTGTAGTCCTACTTGTTTATATTTGCTTCTTCTACTGCTTGTGCTTTGGTGTCATAGCCAAAAAAATCATTGCCAAGACCAATGTCAAGGAGATTTTTCCCTGCTTTCTTTTGAGAGTTTTATAGTTACAGAGCTTATATTTAAGTCTCTAATCTATTCAGAGTTAACTTTTGTGAGTGGTTTAAGACAAGGGTCCAATTTCCTTCTTTTGCATGTGAAGACGTAGTTTAACCAACACCATTTATGGAAAAAACTATCTTTTCCCAACTGAATATTCTGGGATCCCTTGTCAAATATTAGTTGTGTATGTATGGGTTTATTTCTGAGCTCTCTATTCTATTCCATTGGTCTATGTGTCAGTTTTTATGCCAGGATCCTACTGTTTTGATTACTATGGTTTTACAGATTACTTGAAATCGGGAAGTACAATGCTTTCAGCTTTGTTCTTTCTCAAGACTGCTTTGGCTATTTGAGGTCTTCTGTGGTTACATATTAATTTTAGATTTGTTTTTCTTTGAAAATTGTCCCTGGAATTTTGATGGGGATTGTACTGAATCTACAGGTGGCTTTGGGGAGTATGGATATTTTAACAATATTAATTTTTCTGAACCACAAATATGATTTATTTCCCCACTAATGTGTGTCTTCTTCAATTTCTCTCATTGATATCTCATTGTTTTTAGTATACAGATTTTTCACCTCCTTGGTTACATTTCTTCCTAAGTATTTTATTGTTCTCAGTGCTACTGTAAATGAGACTGTTTCTTTATTTCTCCAGATATTTTGTTATTAGTGTACAAAAATTCACATCAAATAGTCACATCGTACACCCTGAATTTATACAATGCTATATGTCAATTATATTTCAATGCAACTGGGGGGGGGGGACTTAAAAAAAGAAGAACTCAGTAACTTTGAAAGCCTCCCTGTCAACCTCCACCATTCATTACTGTTACATACTCCTACTAATGTATTAAGATTTGCGTTGTGTTGTGTTGTTTAAGATTTGATTCAGGCATTGACTTTAAAAGGATATATTCCTGTTCCCTGTCCTATGTCTATGCCTATGCTTTCAGTTCTTATAGTATCCTGTATATTTCTCTCTTTACTCTGACATTTATCATACTTCACTCTTTTCTCTGCCCTCACCACTAGATAGATGCTCAGATCCTCCAGTCGGGATCGAGTCTTATTCATTCAGCACAATTGCTAACACTTTGCAGTCACTCTATATATATTCAATAAATGAAGATTTGCCAAGATAAAAGAGGGAAGCATATTGTAGAAGAGTACTGCATGTTATAAAAAGAGGACAAGGTACAAAAGAGTATTTCAGGCTTAAGACATAGGGAAACAGGTGTTTGGAAAACATTTTTTTCCTAGGGATACAGAAAGCCATCATGGGATATCTGAGAGAGAGAAAGAAAAAAATGAAGGCCAGACACATAGAGGCCTGTAGTTCCTGATAATAAGTGTGGACATTAGTTTACAGGCCATGGCAAACTTGTAAATTCCATGGCAGGCAGATAATGGTCACCAAAGATATCAGGTCTCTGGACTCTGAAAATGTTACCTCCTAAGACAAAGAGTTTTTGAAGATGTGACTAACTTGAGGACCTTGGGATAGAGACCTTATCCTGGATTATCCAGGTGGGCCCTACATGCAACCACATCTACCCTTGTAAGAAAGAAGCAGAGGGAAATCTGACACACAGAGAAGAGAAGGTGATGTGAAGACACAGCAGAGAAAGATCTGAAGATACTGGTCTTAAAAATTGAAGTGATATGACACGAGCCAAGAGATGCTAGTGGCCACCAGCAGTGGGGAGAGGCAAAGCACAGATCCTGTCCTCCGAGCCTTAAGAGGGCATATGGCCCCACCAGTAGCTTCAATTAGGCCCAGAAGTACTAACTTAGGACTTATGGTCTCCAGAACCAAGAGAATAAATTTAAATTGTTTTAAGCCATCAATTCTGTGGCGATTTGTTACAGCAGACACCGGAAACTAATACAGCTTTAATGTAGGAGAGGTGGAAAATTACTTATTTGTAACAAGAGAATTCTGGCATTAATAAGGAAGGAGGCCTAGAGAGGTAACTGCAGGGGCAGAGGAGGAAGCCAATTTGGAGATAATGACATTAATGCAGGTGAGTCATCGATGGAGACTAAAATAATGTGGCACCATTATTAAATATTGGTGAAAAGGGAATGAAAGTTCACTTGTAAAATATCCCTAGCTACAATTATTGATTTATGTGGTAAAGAAAATTTTACAAAATTTATATAAAAGAGTTTTTATGGTCTTGTGGTTTAAACAAGAACACCTAAAATAAATATATTTTAATCCTTAGAAATACAATAATAATTGTTACAGTACTGTGTACTGGGTTGCATCAGAATTAAACTTTCTTCCAGATGGGAAAGCAACAGTATTTCTTGGATACAGAGAAACAATCCCACTCTTTTTGGATCTTAGAAAATCGGGGCTAGAAGGGAATTCAGATATCTAACTTGGTCTCTTTAATACTTTCTCTAGCATTTTAGAGAGGTGGTCATTTGACTTCTGCCAGTCCAACAAGCAATTCACTTCTACCACAGACAGCCCATACACAGAGCTTTGCCTGTTATGCACTCATATAGCAAATATTTATCGAATGTCTTCTGTGTGTGTGTGTGTGTCGGGTACTCTTCTAGTTCTAGAGATTCAACAATCTATAAAAAAAAGACTCATGGAACTTCCATTCTAGCAGGAGATAGATGATAACCAAGGAACCAAATACATAATAATCGGATACTGACAATATGTGCTAGGAGGAAGATAAAACACAGTTATAGGATATTGGATATTAAAATTCTGTGGATAGAGAAGGCATCTCTGAGGAAGCAGCCTTTGAGCCCAGGCCTAAATGGAGGGTAGGAGCTGGCTATGCGAAAGCCTGGGTCAGAGTATTCCAGGCTGATGTAGCAAAAATGCAAATTTCTGAGGGTGGGAACAAGCTTGGTTTGTTTAGGGGACAAAAGTCAGTATTGCTGGCACATAATGAAGGGTAGAATATTTAAAAGTTTATAGTTCCAATTCTAAAAGTCACAATTTTACACAATTCCCCAGTACATATAATTCAGAGCATGGGTAGCATAGCTATGTGTTAGAAGGAGAAAAGCAACGGTTAGGAATTCAGTGGCCTGAGTTTTATTTCTTGCCCTTTACTTAAACAGGTGTGTGTTCTAAGATTTTTCTTTGCCTCTTTAGATTTCCATCTTCTGCTATTTCTGATAAGTGATACAGTCGGACTAGATCACTGATTTTCCAGTGGTACTATATAGGGGCAGTAAGGGGCTTAGCTTATGGGGCTCACATCTGACCACTGGTTTGATCAGAGAAACCCTGTTGCTTGCATTTTCAAAACAACTATATTTAAACCACGGATTCTTGAAGTCAAGAAAGTTTATAAACCAGTAGCCAAAATTAACTAATTATTTTAAACATCACATCCAGTGATTCTAAACTATAGAAAAGACAATTCTGACTCAGTTCAATGGAAAAAATAAACAATATACATATGAAATGTATAGTCTTGTATAGTACCTCCTCAGCACAGGAGTTGTGCTAAAACAAAAGCAAAAGCAAGCAAAAAACAAAACCCTGCATTTAGGGAATGCTGGGTTACACATATTTAAATGATTTATTTATTGCAAGTATTTTCAGAGCCTTTAGTGACCCAATGTTATTTATGAATTTCCATGAGAAAAAAATGCAATGTGCTTCATAGCCTAGACTTTTTTAGGACTTTTGTTTTATGGAGTATAAGATTAGTGTTCCATAGATCCTTTATTAAAACTATTACCTTATCACTCTGAGATACTAGGATTCTATGCCTTCATTATAAACTCTAAGAGAAATAAGGTCATCTCTGTTCTGTTCACAGCTGTATTTGTAATGTTTTGTATACTGCTAAGATGGCAATATTTCATTAGTAAATCATTATATAATGACAGACTGAATGAATGAGTGAAAAAGGAAATAGGAAATCTAACTGTTCCTGAGGAGAATAGAGCCCTGTAGTGGCTCTCTGACATCACCAACACACCAAAACCAGAAACAAGCCAAGCACCCATTATTCTGACACTACATCCCTCAGCTTCTTCCAATGAGTTTCTAATTTCTCTAAGGACCCCAGTTTCTCTTTACAGGCATTGTTCATTTATTCAGCAATATTGTTTGAATATCTTATGTTCCAGATACTTGAGTAGGTTTGGGGAAGCAATGATGAGCTTACAGCCTAAGGGGAGATATGGATGGTAATAAGATAATCAAATATATAACTACAAACTTAATACTGTCAAGGGCACGTACAAACAGCTATGATTTGATTTAGTATTGAGAAGCGTGAAAGGAGTTCCTTGAGAAGTAACATGTGAGCTTCGAAATCTGAAGACAAGTGGGGGTTAACTACATATAGCAGAGGAAGGAGAGTGGTTAACAGACAAAAAAGCAAGACCCTGAGGTGGAGGTAAGCATGAGTAAAAGGGATGAAGACATGGTGAGAGAGACTAGAATGAAGGAATCAAAACAGTTGTTACTGAGGTTGGGGACCTGGGTAGGCAGTCTATTCAGGCCTTGTGGTATATTAAGGACTTTTGCTTTTTTTTTTCTTAACTCTAAAAGTGATATTAAGAGATAAGGAAAGGAACATCATCATTTTCTTCACTTTTTTTTTTAAAGAAAACTTCACTGTGGCTGCACAGTGTACACAAGATTAGAAGAAAAAAATAAAATAACCAGGAGTGATAGCAGTGTGGACAATGAGATTCCTGAGATATTCAGCAACTAAAATGTTTACTATAATGTGATACTATAACACATGTAGCATATAAAAAAAAAATAATGATTTATAAGTTTTGGACCTGTGCCACTATGCTAATGGTGGTGCCATTCAAGGGAAACTAGGAAAAGGATTCACTTTGCAAGGGAAAGAATAGGAGTTCAATTTCAGACCTGCTGTATTATGGTTTCCTGGGGATATCCAGTCACAAATATTGAAAATAAGACTGGAACTCAGAAGAGAAGTCTACATTAAAGATATGAAATTATAAATTTCAAGAATTAAAATAGTACTTAAATCCTTCAGCATGAAAAAGACCATTTGAGACACAAAATACAGCATGAAAGGGGAACCATGATATGACTTGAAGAACAGGTATAAGAAAATAACAAATAATATTTCTTTTTAGCATTAAAGAAAATTTAACATTTATTTACTTTTGAGAGAGAGAGAGAGACAGAGACAGAAGGCAAGCAGGGGAGGAGCAGAGAGAGGGAGACACAAAATCTGAAGCAGGCTCCAGGCTCTGAGCTGTCAGCACAGAGCCCGACGTGGGGCGTGACAGCACGAACTGCAAGATCATGACCTGAGTTGGAGTCAGAAGACTGAACTACCCAGGTGCAACTCTTTAGCATTTTCTATGTCTCAGGCACTGTCTCAAGCAATTAAATTTGTTACTTCTTTCAAAAAAATATTTTGATGAAGTTAACAGTATTATTAGCATTTTTACAGAGGAGTTATCTGTGCTGACTTACTGGTGATATGATTCATAGTCAGGAATCGAATCTGAAAAGGCTGGCTTCAGAGCCTAAAATCATGAGGTTACAGGATGAGCCAATAAAGAAGCACAGGAAAAGAACAGGAGAGTGGGGGAGGCCAGGGCTATCATCAAAGTTAAGAGAAGAAAGTTTTAAGAAAGAAATAGGCTGAAGGCTGATGGGGAAGTAAAATAAATTCAGCATAAAAATTGCCTACTGCATTTAGCAACATGGTGATCACTGGAAATCCATCTTGATGGAAAGAAGAATGCAGAAGATACTTTGAAGAAGTAGGGAGATAAAAGAAGGTGAAGAAAGAGAAGAAAATGCAAATACACACTTTCCTGAGAATCTTGATTATAAGTGGAGAAAGCTTATAAGGCCCTGGCTGGTAGAAGAGAAGCCAAGGTAGTTTTCTTTTGTTTGAAAATAGAGAGTGTTGGGCATATTCTGGTGCACTGGGAAGAATATAGTAGAGACAGAGAGATTGAAGACACAGGAAAGGCTAATCAATACTGGTAATCAATGTTGTGAGATTCAAGAGACAGCAGGAAAAATCAGGATACAGCCCAGTGGAAAACTACATAGGATATTGAGGCAGAGCACAGGAATGTAACCGGCAGAAATGGAGAGAATAAGGGGGCAACTACTGGTCAGAGCATAAATTGGGAAGGTGAAAATTGAAGGTGAAAGTGTTTGATAGCTCTTCCTTTGTTGTTTGGTTTTGAAGGGAGGATGTAAGCACAGTATCTAGTGCAAAAGGAGAGATTAGCTGGTGGGGGAAGACTCGGAAATCTGTCAGCTACAAAGAAGGTTTGAAGTAGTTATCGAAACACAGGAGGAAGTAGACCACAGTAAGAGAGTAGTGCTGCTGGGTAGTGTTGAGAGCTAGTTGATTATGACCTTAATACATTTTGGTGATGCTAACTGCTGTATGGGTCATTTGTTTTAGAAACGTTAAGCTGCCCAAGTATGTGCTCATACACATACTAAATAGCAATAGTATGTGTATGGGGGAGATTTCATATAGGTATGAATACACAGAAAATATAGATTTCATACACACACACACACGATGGATTTTGTTTTTAGTTCAGATTGTTCATAATCAGTATTTATATTTGTTTAGATGACACATATTACTCCATAAGTACAGATCTTCCTCAATTTACCATGGAGTTATACCTCAATAAACTCACTGTGAATTGAAAATACTGTAAGTCGAAAATGCATCTAATACACCTAACTTACTGAACATCGTAGCTTAGCCTAGTCTGCTAATGTGCTCAGCACACTTAGTCTACAGTTGGCCAGAATCAATACAAAACCTGTTTTATAATCAAGTGTTGAGTCATAGCTGATTGAATACTGGCTGACTAAGGGCTGCCTCCCTGCTACTGCCCAGCATTAAGACAGAGTATTGTGCTGCACAGCACGAGCCCAGAAAAGGACCAAGGGCTCAAAATTTGAAGTACAGTTTCTACTGACTCGGTATCACTTTAGCACCATTATAAAACTGAAAAATTGTATATCAAATCATTGTAAGTCAGGGACCATCTAAATTGTGTTTACACATACTTGTGATACTTTTAATCATGGCCTGTGTCTCAGCTCCCCTAAGGAGTTCATCTGTTCTCCACTCCTCTCCATTCTTCCTAGTTCCTTTCCTCCTTTTTCTCCCTCTTTTTTTTCTTCCTCTTCCTTTCCCCCTTCTCTTACCCCTTACTTCCTTTTTTTTATTCTTTTCTTCCCTCTTTCTTCTCCTAACTTTAATTATATAAAGCAGGGATTTTCAACTCTGGTTATAAATTAAAGTTACCTAAGAAGCTACAGAAAACACCTATCTCTGAAAAAAAAAAGAAAAAGAAAGAAATTACCTATATCTGGATTACAACAAAGTCAAAATTAATTCAGGATATGTAGGGTGAGGTTCAGGGCATTAATACCACATTTGTTAAATGAACAAATATCATTCCAAATCAAAACCCAATTAAAACATTTTTTAAGCCAATTATTTATTTTGAGAGAGAGACAACATGTGCAGGGGAGGGACAGAGAGAGAGAGAGAGAGAGAGAGAGAGAGAGAGAAAGAGAGAGAGAGAGAGAGAGAGGGAGAGAGAATCCCAAGCAGACTCCACACTGTCAGAGCAGAGGCCGACTCAGGGCTCGAACTCACCAACTGCAAGATCACAACCTGAGCCAAGATCAAGAGTTGGGATGCTCAACTGACTGAGCCACCTAGGTGCTCCAAAACAGTTTTTTTCTACAGACTTTTACAATACATTAATAGGATAACATGCACAGGAACAGCAAAATTCAAAATAAATCAGTAACAGAACAAAACCAGATGCTCTCTGCCCCTTACCCTGCATCTTTAGTCAGTCTGATAGCTCACTGTGGTTACCAGTCATTCTAAAGTGTCCCTAGTTGTGCCTAAATTAACCTAGTAGAGCTTGGGGAAGATTAGGAGCTGTCTTTTTCTAATGAAATTATGTGTTGGGAGAAGTAAGGAGGACAGGGTTTTCTCTCTACTTCTTCCCTCAATGTGAAACTTCCAGCATGTGACTTCACCCCTCTGAATTTCAGTTTCCTCATTTATAAGTAGAATTTTAGCATATTTCTTATCAAAGATGTAGAGAGAGCAGCCCATAACACATCAATTTCACAATTGCGTCATCATAATAATTTATTAAATGCCTTTGGCATTCAAAGTGCCTGGTATAATTGCGACATGTGCTAAGTAGCACTGAAGGATCTAAAGTGACCAGGGCTTCAGTAAATGGTTTGTAAATACTTGGTGCTTTTCACTATAAAATAAAGTTGTTTATATGAATGTAAGTTCTCAGACAATTTTAGAAGCCTTGAAAATAAGAGGTCTCAACGTTTCCTTGTTCAATTACCAAAAGAGATCATTGTATCCACAGTGAAATGAAATTAAACCACCAGCCACTGAATCATTCCTAGGAGATAGATAAAGTCAAATGTTCGGGAGTTTGGATACCATCAATCAAATGAATGTAAGTATTACCTGAAAGAAGAGAGGTATCATTTCATTCAGGATGAATCCTACACTTTAAATGTATTTAAGGTACTGACCCTTTCTCCCTAAAAATTTTTATTCATTTTCAGAAGACGCCTTGGTCCAAAGTTGGCTAACATTTTACAATTCAAGCTGAAAGACTTTTGGCTTCTGAGCGCAGTTCTAAGCTTTCAGCCTAACATGGGGCTTTCATTCTTTGCCAGACCAGAGTGACCACAGAGCTGCCAGGCAAGCCTTCTGAAATCTCTTTCTGGATTACCATCACATTTTTCAGACAGCAGGAATCTGGCTGTATGACCAAGTCTTCTCAGCTTTCATGGGGCTCCAAGACTATTTTGTTTATAAAAGAGGAAGGAAGTCTGGATAAAAATTTACCTTTATATTTGGTATACTGGCCTTCACTGAACAGGAAACCATTTTTGGATTATCAGACACATACAGTGGTTCCCTTAGCCAGTTTTGTCATCTGAGAATAAAGTGTATCACTGTGCTCTTTCATTTATTTACCCACTTTTTAAAACATATTTAGTATACCAAGTAATTGCTAGACATCAGTGTATGAGAAAGGTTCCCAGAATGAAACAAATGCCAGGACCCTAGAATAAAATCAGATTTTCATGATTCAAGGAGGGTTTAAAAACAAACTATTTACAAAAGTGAGGGCAGGGTGAATAAACACTCAAGGGGTAGTGCAGATTCCTCCCCACCTTGCCCCGAGGCTAGTGAAATAAAGGTGCTATTAGCATTTTCAGGATTGAAGGGATAAGAAAAGAAAAGAGTAGCCCACAGGTATTCACTCTCCCTCTACTCTGCCTCCATCTCCTGCCAGGGCTTCCCACTGGTTGAATCTTATCAGAAGGCAGAAGGCAAAGCATTCTCTTGAATATAGACTTGTAAGTCAAGCATCTCCTGGCAGAAATCAGAGCAGACCAGGCTACAGAATGGATCCAGAGGGACAAACAAAAGGTAATTATCATCCTGGAATTGCAAACATAGTCTGAAGGATATATTTCCATTCTTATTTTTATCTAAAACATAACCATAAAGGTGGGGGGTGGGGGGAGCCTGGGCGACTCAGTCGGTTGAGTGTCTGGTTTTGGCTCAGGTCATGATCTCATGGTTTGTGGGTTCGGGCCCCACATCAGGTTCTGTGCTGACAAATTAGAGCCTGAAGCCTGCTTTGGATTCTGTGTCCCTCTCTCACTCTGCTCCTCCCCTGCTCATGCTCTCTCTCTCTCAAGAATAAATAAGAAAAACATTTTAAAAATTAAAAATAAATAAATAAAGCCATAAGGAAAACCACTGCTGAAGCAGAAATCTAAAATTTCTTTTCTGATCATTTACCAAAAAAATAAAATTCCAGTAAATTAGTTTCAATCCACATGAAATGGTGTTCTCTCTTAAGCAATTAAGCTCTATTCTTTTTCTGAGGCCATGCACTCAAAGGAAAAGAACAAATGCTTGGTTTTTTAACAAACCACATTCAAATACAGACTTTGTGACTTACTATCTACATGACCCTGGGTAAATTATTTAATCTTTCCAAACCTCAGTTTTCCTGGCCTGTAAAACTGGGATTAGTTATACCTACCTGGTACTATGCATGACACACAGTAATAGCTCAGAAGATACATTTCACAATGCTTAATAATGTTCTTGATTACCTAAGTAGTAACTTGTGCGAAAGGATTTGTTTCTTCTCACTACTTCTTCGCACTACCTGTGCGAAAGGATTTGTTTCTTCTCACCTCATGAAAGAGGGTGTGCAGTACCACCCCTCTTTCATGACTTATACTTTATTTCTCTATTTTCAGAAATAATGAATTTTGTAACATTTTCTGATTTTCCTTATTCTTTCCCACTCTTGGCAATTTCAATGTTTCCTCTGCCTAAAATAATCTTCTCTCTCATCTTCCTTATTCCTCCACATCCTTTTTTTTCTTTAAAGTTTATTCATTTATTTTGAGACAGAGAGAGAGAGAGAGAGGAGAGAGAGCATGTGCACAAGTGGGGTAGGGGCAGAGAGAATGAGAGAATGAGAGAATGAGAGAATGAGAGAGAGAGAGAGAGAGAGAGAGAGAGAGAATCCCAAGCAGGTTCCATGCTGTCAGCACAGAGCTCAACATGGGCTCAATCTCAGTGAGATCATGAGCTGAGCCAAAATCAAGAGTAGGATGCTCAACTAACTGAGCCACTAAGGTGCCCCAAATGACTTATGGTGTTTTGTGTTTTTTTTTTAAGTATGCTCCATGCCCAATATGGGGCTTGAACTCACCAGCCTGAGATCAATGCAGATTCTCTGCTGACTGAGCCACCCAGGCACCCACCTACATATCTTTCTTATTTAGACTTCACATCTTCATAAAAACCTTTCTTTGATTCCACTGGTGTTACTTTTTTTTTTTAAAGGTTTATTTATTTATTTTGAGAGAGAGAGAGAGAGAGAGAGAGAGAGAGAGATCACAAAGAAGGAGGAGAGAGGGAGGAGAGAGAATCCCAAGCAGGCTCCATACTGTCAGCACAGAGCATAACTCAGGGCTTGAACTCACGAACTGCAAGATCATTCCCTGAGCCGAAACCAAGAGTCAGGTATTCAACCGACTAAGCTACCCAGGGGCCCCTCCACTCATGTTACTTTAAGGGTACCTGGTTATATGCTTTAAAATTTCCTTTTTCATAATCACTGCATCTGATGTTTCTCATTGTAACGTCTGAGTTTCTTTCTAAGCAGTTAAGTTCTCTGATGATATGGCCCATTTCTATCTTGTTCACTACTGTATCTTCAGTGTCTACAGCAGTACTTAATAACCAATAAATATTTGTGTAAATTGATAAGCAAATGAACCACTTTCTTCTTCTGCACCTTATTTCAACTTTATTTAATTCTCTTCATCGTTTATCATTCATTGAAAATACTGTCCTGTTTGTTTACTTTGAGGTAACTAGAACAAAAGGCAATTCTTATTCAGTAGACTGTTCCTTGCCCTGCTAAGAATAATGGAGGCCCCACCAGCCTGGGTCCTTGAGGGACTTGTGTAAGGGAGAACCACCCCTCTTCCTTCCCATCATCCCAATGAGATATCTAACATGAACAAGATAGAAAATTGCACTGTAAGAATTTATTATTGCAGCATAACCAAGTTTATACAGACTACCTCAGGAATAATAAAGTTTCCTTTAAAAATAATCTATTTAATTTAAAATGAAAAAAAAAAGTAAAGATAAAATGAGACGATTTGTAGAAATATATTAAGCAAATGACAGTTCAATCTGTCATAAAAACCAAGAATTCCACTTCTGGGTATATATCCCCAAATGCTAAAATTAGGGACTTGAACAGATATTTGTACAATCATGTTCATAGCAACCTTATTTACAAGAACCAAAGGGTGGTCACAACTCCAAAGATGAATGGATAAACCAAGTGATGTATATGTACAATGGGATGTTATGAAGCCTATGACGAATGGCTTGGTTGTCAGAATATTTCACATATTTACCTGTAACAGGTCATCAGTCTGTACACTTTAAGTGTATGCAACTTTTCATTGTAAATTATACCTTAATAAAACTGAGGGGGGGGGGAGACACTGAAATTCTGATACATGCTATAATATGTACGAACCTTGAAAACATTATGCTAAGTGAAATCAGCCTGACTCAAAAGGACAGATTGTATGATTCCACTTATACGGGGTACCTAGATCAGTCACAGTCATAGAGACAGAAAGTAGAGGAGTGGCTAACAGGGGCTGGGGGTGGGGGGTGATGGTGAATTAGTGTTTAATGGATACCAAGTTTCAGTTGCAATGATGAAAAAGTTCTGGAGATGGCTGGTGGTAATGGTTACACAACAATGTGAATATACTTAATGCCACTTAAAATACTTTTTTCAAAGTTTAAAATGGTAAATTCTATGTTATGCATATTTTACCACAATAAAAATATTTCACGTGGTATTCAAATATCACAAAAATCATCAAGACTATAAAAAATTAAAGGTTCTGAAATACTGACAGGGAATTAGCATGAGCTTTCAAATCAGAGAATCTTTGGCATTTGTTGACTTTTCTCAGTCTCCCTTTCAGTATGTGTAACATAGGGTCATTGTAAAGATAAACAAAGTAACAGGCAAAACACTTAGAACAAAGTAGGTACATTGTAGAAACCCAATTAATGTTTCCAGTTAATATATTGTCATTGTTTTTGTTATGTTTTAAAAGAAAATAGGAGACTCAAATGTTTTCTAGGCAGTGGGTTTTGGTTGTTGTTGTTTTGTTTTCACATAACATAAATTTGGTTGGAAATCAAGTTATGAAAAACAAGATTCCGTTCCAGTAGAGTTATTGAATATTTTATCATTTTAGAAGTCCAATTTTCTTTACTCATTCTCAGTGTCTTCTGTCTTTATAAGATAAGGGACAGATTCAATTTATACTGTCAAACACTAGCTGCCTAGCTATCTAAAAGACTCCTCCTTTTAACCTTCTTTTATGTTTACCTTGCTGAAACATAGTTAAATGCTTTCAGTAAAACATAAAACCTCTGAGAGTCAAAACCTACCAAATAATTCTATCCCTCCAGATATAAACAGATCTTTTGAGAAAAAGGAACTATTTAACTTAATAAAATTTTACATTCTTGACTTTGTAGACAACTTGTAAGCAAGCCTGACCATTCCTATTTTGTTGAATAAATTTTGTTCAATGCCCATTATGTTATCATAATATGTCTGGGGTTATGAAAGAGCAGAAATAAGGATATTTCCACAGACCCTAATCAGAAGGAGGTATAAATTATATAGACTGATGATGTGAATGACCACTTTTAGACAAGCCTTCACTGGTAGAGTTTAAAGCAGGGAATAACGACTGAACCCTTATTCAGTATTCCCTAAAACAAAATTGATGCTACATGATGAACTCCCCCTAAAATATTGGTATCTTGTTCTATTATTTCTTAACTCATTGTTTCTATTCATGCTTTGCTTCTGGAGGGCCCTACTCTCTTGTACATAACTATCTACATCCTCTACCATCTCTAAAGTCCTGTCTAAAGTCAGCCCTGTCTATTGTACTATATAATAGTGTGTCACAAATCAGTATCACCTTTAACATAAAATTCTAATACCAGATTGCATACAGTTCTCTGTTTACTACCAAGGCCTAGAGAGAAGATATTCATTTCTATTTAAATTTAAAACATCTTGAAGAAGAAAAATGCATTCCCTTATGCATTTATATTCATAGTTTTCCGAAAATTGATTATTATAATTTAGGCATTCAATAAATACTTGCTAATATGACAGCTAAGATAATTGGATACAGGGAGCTTTCCTTGGTCTTTCTAGTTACAAAGTGCAGTGATAATGCACTCTTTTTGTTATAGACATTGCAGAAATTCCACAAGAGTTTAAGTTGTATTGGTAGCCCTTACAGGAAATTAGTTCCCAATATTTCACCTATATCTTGGGCATTTCTGCCTTATTATTCTAATTATTCCATGGGAAGAATTTACCATGAAACTTAAATGCAATCTACTATGCAAAGACAAACAAATCAACCAAGTCAGTCAAACTAATAATATATTTATAGGGTGGAATAACTATAGTACAGGGTTAAATTAACATTATAATTTAGGGAAATGTCCTCATACAATGAGAAACAAACCATACATTTTCAATGAGGCAGCCCTGTCATTAAAAGTTTTCAGTTCCCTATGTATTTAATTTGGTCACTTTATAGACTGTTACTATCAAATAATCTTTTGTCCACATTATTATACTCTCTCTTTAAAACCTTTAGTAATGACCACATGCAGTCTGTGTAATGAATCAAGCAAATTAATAAGATAAATTTAGGGACACTTGGGTGACCCAGTCAGTTAAGCTGATTGAGTTGACTCTTGATTGCAGCTCAGGTCATGATCTCATAGTTCTTAGGAAAGAGCCCTGCATCAGGCTCTGAGCTGACAGTGTGGAGCCTGCTTTGGGATTCTCTCTCTCCCTCTCTCTGTCTCTCCCCCATTTGCACGGGCTCGCTCTCTCTCTCTAAATAAAGTTTTAAAAAATTCTTAAAGTAAAAGGTAAATTTAGACCTACTGATGACAAATAAGGAAAATAAAAGATCAGTCTTCCCAAATCCATTCTTATCATACACCTATATGAGGATTTTCAAAAAGAAAAAAATCCAGGAGGAAAACAATCTATTTTTTTCTTTGTTTTTAGACCATTACAGAAAGACCTTACTTAAGTTAATAACTCAACTGTAAGACTTTTCATGTTTAGCTGTGTTTGAAATGACACCAGAAAAAAAAAGTATTATTTTAAAAGTATATCAAACATACAATTATAAGGCTACTGATATCTACCTTGAGTTCAAATGTCATGACTTCAGTTGAGTGTCCTTTTAATCTCTCATTTAAGTAAGTTAATTACTCCATTATCTATGATATCCTAAGTGGCATTCACATACCTTTATTTTATTGAACTTTAGTTTACTATCCCCCTTACTTGATCCTTACATCCTTGAAATATATGTATATATATTTCCTACCAATAACCTGGGACTGTTTACATTACAGTTTGGGCTAAACATTGAAGCAATTTTAAGGTAAATTAACCGCACTAAGTAAATTCATCTGTCAGCCACACAAAGAAAACATATCAAGAGATGAAAATTATGATGCTCTGCCATTATTAATATTATTAAAAATAATGTAACAACAAGAAGAATAGATTAGTATAGTTACTAAGATCTAGCACACTAGGTATTCTACAGATCATCTTACTGCATCCTCCAATAAATTTGAAATTAGGTATCATTCTCCCATTTCAAGATGAGGCCACCACAGCTTGAAAAGTGTTAAGTAACCAGCCTGCACAAAGCTATACAACTGGTAAGTGGCAAAGCTGAAGTCCAACCTCAGGTCTGGTTGGCTGCTGCCCAAGCACAGCCCTGTCACAATGAGTCCTGGGCCTGGGTTTATTTCTGGTTGTGAGCCATTTCTTTCATTCTGCTGAGTGGCCCCAGTATTGGACTGTCTTTGCTTCTCTTTCTATCTGGCACCTTTATTTCACTGTTGCACAATGCTTCCATGGAGATAGCTGCCACTCCCACTGTAACCCGTGGTCAGATTTGGCTCTGTTTAGGTAATTGCAAACATATGCTTGAAGAGAATGGCTCAACATATAGGCAACTGGCTGGCTTTTAAAGCTTTCATTTGATGTTTAGTATTATATGGCACAAATCTTACCTTTATACAGTCCTTTCATTGAAACAGATGTGGCTTAGGGAAGGTGGAACATGGGGAATCAATTAATACAAAAGACTGACTGGTGTATTTTAAAAATGGACAGTGATGGCCAGATACACTAACTATTCACACGGCTAGCAATGGGAACCACAGTGATGTCCCCATGTCTATGTATTTTTGGTGAGTCAGTAATTCTTCCTGTCTGTGGGGATTATCCAGCTGTCCTCTTTGGAGTGGATCAAGTATTTAAAGAAAAGCAGAGAAAACCTTTTCATCTCTCTGGCCTGGGAAAAGTGAAATAAGCCTTGTCAATAAACATCTTTGGACTTCACAAATTTCCATCTTCCTCGATTATTCATGTCTTTTCAAACCTCAAACATATGTCATGGGGATTTGATAGTATACAATTTTCAGTTAAATTGCCACAAATACCCACAGAGAATTCAGTTTGACTTGGGGATTATCCCTAATTTTTCTTTGATCAAAGTTGTAGCCTGTGGATTTTTTTTTTTCGGGCCACTTCAAACAACTGCGTTGGAAAGAGTTCATGTGTGCATTTCTGCATGCTCCAAACTCTGATCATGTAGGCTCTATTTGGGTCAACTGAACAGAATCTTGGACTCTTTTCACAGACTCTCTTAATTAACAAGGAAATGAAATTGACACCCCCATGAAAAAACTAGAACTCTTTAGAAAATCCATTCAATTCTTTGGAAGTTAATAATCTCATGTTATAATTTCTAACTTTAGAGATCTTGTTATCTTTATGCCACTTGGAGAATTTCATATGTGATACTACCTTTCAGGGAGAAATCAATTCTTCTATGTGACACACACTCTTCTTTCTAAAGGTATCTTGGTAAAAACATAGTGGCTATCTCAAAAAAGAAAACAAAAACAAAAACAAACAAAGAACATGGAAGAACATGGCATGATAAAAATAACTCCTTCTTCAACAATCACTTAGCATCTGCTCTGTGTCAGGACTTAAATACAGGCCAGTGATAAACATTCCTTAATACTGATATCCAGGCCCTTCTCACCTCACAAACTTTTCCCCCCCACTACTTTACCACCTCCTATCCCCACTATGATTTCCTCCCAGCTTCCTGAACACACTCTTCTTGTTCTTGCCTACAGCACTTTGCACAGGCTGATTCTTCTGCTGAGGATTCTCTGCTCTTGCTTTCCCATTTTGACGGACTGAATTCTACTATGCTTGGGACTCTCCTTGAACATCGATCTTTTCCTCAGTGAGACTTCCCTGATTTCCTAATTCTGTGTTCAATGACCCTTCTATGTATCTCCACAGCACCTTATTTTTACCCTGTCAAGGTCTTTTTCACACTGTAGGAACTGCTTCATTTGTTTTTAACCCCCAGTAGATTGCAATGGAAGGCAGGGGTAGCTTTCCCTCCATTTAGCATTGTATGGCTCAGCATCTATCACAGCGACTAACACATAATAGGTCCTTAATAGACACTTCCTGAGTAATGATGACCACCATTTATTGTATCTATTATTTGCCAGGGGCTGAGTTGGGCACTTTAGATATGTTATATCTACTGTTTACATCATATATATATATATATACATATATATGTATTATTTTCATTTCAGATATAAGGGAAATGTAAACAGATTAAATAAACTATCTAAGATCTGTGAATCTTCAGCAACAAAGCCTGCACTTTCTCTCATTTTACCACAGCACTTCCAAGAAGATAGTATCCCAGTACATATTTTAACCTCTGTTAAAACAGAGGTTTTATCTTTATGTTTATATGTGAAGCACATACAGATTCTTAACTAGTTTTCTTTGAAATGTTTTAAATTTGATAAGACAGTTATGAGACATAATAGTATTTATCTGCAAGCTGCTCCTAAGCATAATTATATCTACTCTTTCATTCTTGCTCTGTGAAGGAGTATTTTCTTCCTCAATGCTTGTATTCTTGGGCAAATAACCTTGAAAAAATAGGCAAAGAAACAGGCAAAAACAGATCAGAGATAAGTTCAGTAAAAGGCATTCCCGTTAACCTTTTATACAAATAAATGACAAAATGTAGACACTACACTGTGGAGATTTCATTATTCCCAGTTCCTAACATAAACTGAGTGTTCGTGACACTTTTAATAACAGTGATAGTAACAAAAATCCTGTTAGATTGGTATAAAGTTTTGACTTTTGCAAAGTGCTTTCATCTACATGATTTTATTTCTCAAACTTATCCATGAGGAAGACAGGGCATTGTGGTTGGACTTGATAGGGGGAACATGAGGTTCAGAAAAGTTAAGTGCTGCTGAGGCAGTAGTGAAATGTGCCCCAAAGACTTCCTACTACAGGGAGCCTGGAGTATAACTGCTATATAACGCATGTGCTATTCCCAGCCAATGACTGAGTACAGCTGGGCTACCAAGGCAGATCTATTTCTGAGAGGCCTGAGTCCCATCTGAGGGCATCCTTTTGCTCATGTCTCCTCAATGGCTCTGCTGAAGCTACTTTAGCTGTACTGAGTCTGAGACACTTTCACCCAGCCTCACTCTTCCTCTTTCCTTCACTCCAGCTCACACTTGCAGTTCAGCTGGTGGCACTTCCAGCTTTCTCCAGCTCCTTCCGTATTTCCAATCACAATCATTACCCTTAACACAATCTTTGCACGTATAATTCCATTGTGGCATCTGCTTCTAGGAGAACCAGACTAACACAGCTGGCCCTGTGTTAGGTATGCTATGTAGTACAAACGAGATCTCATGGTTCATGTCCGGAGTGAGAGAATCATTTCTTTACAGCAATCACAGTAACTACTGAGCCAGGCAAGAATCATTAATTAATGTTAAATGTAGAGAGAAATTTGAATCAGGGAGTAAGCTATTCACACCACGGTCTTAAAGCATACTGACACAGATTACTGGAAATAAAGCGGAAAAAAAAAATAAGAACTACACCATGAGGAAATAAAACAATGTCTTGATGGATTGATCAATGTGGCAGATGGACATACCTCCAGAAGTGATACTCTTGAGACATTCACAATATCACGTATCTAGTATTCCAGCTAGAAATGTATAACTTGAAACTAATCATGTGGAAACAGAAGAAGAAGAAGAAGAAGAAGAAGAAGAAGCAGGAGGAGGATGGGAGGAAGAGGAGGAGAAGGGGAAGAAGAGCCTATTTTTGAAAGAAGGAAATGCTATTTAAAAAAATCAATAGCATAAAATACCAAAAAAAGTCATAGAAATTTTCCAGATTAAAGAAGACTAGAGAGGCATGATATTTTAAGTACAATATTAATCCTCAATTTGATCCTAAACTAGAAGAAAAAAAATGTCATGAAGGACATCATTGGTTCAATCAATTAACACGGTAATATGGCTAATATACAAGGAAAAGCTTTTATCATATTTAGCCTAACTGATAACTGTTTGGATTACATAAGAAGATATCCCAGATTTCAGAAAACACATTGAAGCATTTTGAATTAAAGCCCTATGATATATGCAATTTACCCTCAGGTGATTCAGAAACCAAAATCAATCCAAAAACATATGTATAAATAGATGGATAGGTAGATAGATAATATGTGAACATAAAAGAGAGAGAATGCACAAATTGTAAAGTAAATGAAGTAAAATGCTAACAATTGTTTTCTAGATAAAAGGTATTGTGTGTTCCTTGTACTGTCTGTATTCTTGCAACTTTTCTGTGAATTTGAAGTTACTTTCAAACAAAATGTAAAATATATTTTATTTACCCAAAGCTTTTGGCATAACAAAATGAAAAAATAAATAAAGTAAATGCAGAGAAGAGTATGACATGTCTGTTTTCCACCTGGGAAGATGCAATTTGTCTTCCGGGGCTTACCCTGCCGTATCCGTATGCCTAATATCCCAAGAAGGAGTTACCTGAATCCTTCCTTCCTAGACCTTGATCATGCTCCATGTTATACAGAGCATCTTTACTATCACCATTCAGAATGCTAATAGGCTGATCAATAAGGTGAGACCTAGATTTGGCTTCGTGATATATTTGGGGTGGGGGGGAATGTGCCGTATGCTTACATTCAAAGACGCAGAGCAATCTTTGGCAAGTCTTCCTTCCTTCTTTCTTTCCTTCCTTCCTTCCTTCCTTCCTCTCCATTTGAACCTCAGTTTCTTTATTTATTTATACAAGTTATTACTGAGTTCCTGCTATGTGATGAATAAAACAGCCCATACACCTCAGTTCTTGTCAGTCTAGCACTTTGATTAGAAACACAGGCTCTAGAACAAGATTGCCTGGGTTCAAATTCTGGTTTCTTGACAAGTGTAATGTTGGGCTAGTTACTTAATCTCTTTGGCATCAGCTTCCTTATATGTAAATGGGGGTAAAAAGAATAGCACTTATAGAAAAAGATTGTTTTGAGGGTCAAGAAAATGATGGTCACTACTTAATAACTTTTCAAAAAACAGTAATTATTTTCAATATCAACACCATTATTATTATTACTCACAGAACTCAGCTTCCTCATCACATCTTCTAATGTTGTTAGGATCTTATATAATACATGCAAAGCATCTACTACTCCCTAAACATAAAAATCTTTCAACAAAGGTAATTATTATTCTTTAAATAAAGAGAGACAGCTGGTTGAGTTGGGTGGTCTAACCCAACTCTCAAATTTCCACCCTGAGAGCCAAACTCTCAGTACCCTATGAAAGCCATCCTTTTTTCTTGTGTGCCCTAAATTTCAATGTAAAGGCAATTTTCAAAACAGTTAATCAGATCAGGCTTATGTGTATAGCTTGGGATTCACATGTGGCCAATGGTTTCCCTAAATTAGGTCTGACTCTCTAACATTTCCATCTGGTCTGGAAGCATTTATTTTCTTTAATGATCTTGCTGGAGACAATGATTCCCTATAAATGACTTTGCTCTTTGGCCATATGAGTCAGGCAATGCTCTGTATGTGGAAAGTAACACCCATTTCCCACCACTTTGCCTCCTTTTTTTTTTTTAATGTCTTTTAAGCTGCAAGCAAAATAGTTGCAATAACTGTCCCCAGACACTATCACATTTCTTCTTGCTTCTTTGATTATTGTCTAAAAGTGAACTGGGGAAAATATAACTAAGTTCTCTTCAATAATTAGTTCATTGGCCAAGGAAAAATTGGCTGAGGAAAAAGAATTAGCGATTCCATTCTGTCATTAAAGCCTCATTATTTGGGGGTCCAGTTAGCACCATTTTATAAATTAGAACTAAGAACAGCTGGTGGATAAGATGAAAGATGCCAAGTGCATTTGATTTCCTCTATATTCTGCCTCTCCTATTATTAAAAAAGAGATGAAATTTTATCGCTAAAAATGATAATAACAAAGGTACTGGCCAACTTAAGTTTGAATGCATGTTGATATCATATAATAAAATAAATACTAAATTAGCGGAATGTGTATTTGAGTTCTGTTATTATTTCTGTTACTGATTAACTCTGACCTTGGACAAAATCACTTAACCTTTCATGTTTTCAATTTCCTCATCACTTACATTGAAATAGCACATATCTTAACTATATTATAGAGCAATAACAATAATTAAATGTATAAATTTGTGTGTAAATAGTTTGAAAAGTAAAAAAAGACTATACAAATTTTTATTTTTGTGTTATTCATACTACTATGCGTAAAATCTTCTGAATGTAGCATTTGTATTAAAGTCATGTAGTTTCGGTGAAGACAAGAGGACTATTATTCCCAGTAAGTTTATATTTTCTTCAAAATTCCTAACAAATATTTTCTGCACAAGTGATTAAAAGTTAAAAAATAAAAGCACCTGTATCAGTCAGGTAAATTTGGATATTATCAAGTAGGTACATCTGAATAAACAGAAATGGGACCTTGTTTGATTTAAAATGATAAAAGTGATGATGATGGTGATGATGAAGAAAATGATAATGATATTAGTTGTCATGTATATATAGCACAGGTTTTTATAATGCACTGGTATTTTTTATAGTATTTTAGTTTTTTGAAACCTCTGAAAAAATAAAAATGGATACATATTATCCTTATATTATGATGAGGAAACTGATAGGTGAAATTTCCTGACGAAGTGAGAAACTCAAGAGTCTTCATTCATTCTTCAGCTAATTCAATCAGTCATTCAGTCAACAAACACTGAGTATCTGCCACCTGTCCTGAAGTGTGATAAACACTAATGATAGAAGAATGACTACAATGCAGTGGGATTGAGCTTTGATAGTTTAGGAAAAGTGGATAAAATAATTAAATCAATAATTATAACATCAAAGTGTGAAAGCAGTAATAGCACTATTTATAAGATATTATGGATACAAAAGAGACCCATTCTATTATCCCAACTTGTTCCCATGTGATTTTTTTTTCCATAACCAAAATGTTAACTCCACTCACATCCCTGCACTGGTGTAGATGCACATGGTTTACAAAATTAGTAATTTCATATTGTTCATCAATGTTTTCAACTTCTTTTATCTCCTATTTAATACAGCCTCTCTAGATCAGTTAGCAGAGCTTCAAGCCCACAGAATGCTTCCAAGTATTCTGGCCATGACAATACTCTTTCAAAAGAGTGAGTCCTAAAGCTGGAAAACAAGAAAGAATCTATGAACTTTTCCTTCAGGATTTCTAGTTGACTAACTTTTTTCTATTTCCCTAACAACGATCTGTTCCGTTTAAAGATGCATCTTTGGAAATCATAGAGAAACGGAGTCTTAGAGGATCAATGTAGCCAGAAAATAGCTTTAACCATCTAATAGTAAACAAAACTCAGAAAATTAAATGTGAGTGGAACACCACAAATCACTGTTTATGAGATTTAGTACCATAGAAAATGACCCAAAAAATCAAAAACAGAAATATTTACCCTGAGAGAAGAGATGGATAATTCAAGACCATAAAAGAATTTAAGAGCCCTCTAGTTAATATATCCAAAAGGATTTGAAAAGATATTCTATCCATAAAGTGAGGACTGATGTGATGGAAAAAAAAGGCGAAGTATAATAAATCACTCTTAGAGTTTAAATATAGGATCATAAACATTTAAAAAATATCAATGGGGGGTCTACAATATAAAGATGACAAAATCTCACAGAATATATAATAATAGCAATAAAAATAGATAGACACAAAATAAGAAGAAAGGTAAGAGACAATGAAGCTCAAACCAAGAGATCCAATAGGCTCCCAGTAGGATTCCTTGAAAGAATATTAAAACATAGAAGGAAAATCATTAAACATATAAGGAAGAGTATTTCCCTGTGGCTGAAGAAAGATGTAAGTTATCAGAAAAACAGGACCGCTAAATATCCTACACATGGATAATTTTTAGAAAATGGAAAAAATAAACTAATTGCATCCTTGTGAATTTCAAAATGCAGATACTAATCTTTACAGAGAGAAGGAAGAGAGTGGCATATAAAGGAATGAGAGAGAAGGAGACTGGTATCACCTTCTAATCAGCAGTATTAGAATATTAGAAGCTAGAAAACAATGGGGTTAATGCCTTGAATATTTTTAGGGGAAATGATTTCTAGTTGGGTATGAAACATGGCTAAAATATCGATAAAGCATGATGAGAAATCAAGGTACTGTTAAACACAAAAGTAATCAGGAAGTTTATGTTCCACATAGTATTTTTTGAAAAGCTACTTTAGGATATACTCTATTAACTATATCAAAACAAGAAGAGTAAATAAAACGTGGAATCTGGGAAAAGGTAAACCTAGTCTAGTGGAGTAGTGCAGGGGTGTCTTGGGGTTGAGGCTGGGTAGAAATTACAAAAATCACTAGTTCATATCAATACAGGATTATGAAAGGTTCCAACAGAGGAAGTCCGGGGAAAAGGAGGGTGGGCCTGAAGGTAGCAGAGTCACTTGCCAAAGTAGAAAATAACGATTCAGAACTTGAGGGAAATAGGAATTTTAGAAAATAAATGACACGGGGCACCTGGGTGGCTCAGTCTGTTAAGTGTCCGACTTGGGCTCAGGTCATGATCTTATGGTTCATGAGTTTTGAGCCCCTCACTGGGATCTCTGGTATCCATACAGCTTTGGATCCTCTGCCTCTCTCTCTCTCTCTGCCATTCCCCGACTTTCTCTCTCTCTCTCTCTCCCCCTCCCTCTCTCCCTCTCTCAAAAACAAATAAAAACATTTGAAAAATTAAAAAAAAAAAAGAAATGACACATGAAAAAATAAAATTAGAAATGCAAAAAAGAAAAAAAAATACAATCACCATGCAAGAATATAATGAACCAAATATGAAGCAACTTAAATATTGCTGGATTTTAGACAGATGATAGAATGCAAGAAAAAGAATTAATTTGAATATGTATCTAGGAGCATTCTCCTTTAAGAGGCCCAAGGCTTTGACACTGGATTCACAGAAAAGGAAACTCATTTTTGGACCAACACTGGACAATATGTATTTAGTCATTATAATACAAATGCTTTTGATTAGTCTTCAGCTTTTAGATTTAAACTATGCACAAAGCCACAAACAGTTGAGTATGGCTGTAAGAGACAAATACTAAGAATTTTGATCATGCAAACATAAAAATGGACCTGTGAGATGACAGGTCTCAGAAAGCAAAAGGAAAATAATTATTAAGAGATAATATCATAAATTGATAGAATAAGATAAGGATACAAAATTATTAGATTGTAATAGCAATCAATAGAAAAGGTAAAACAGTAATACAAACATACACTGTTATTAGTCCAGGGAGAGAATAGTAATCAAGGATGTGAGCTAAAAACTTATCTTCATATTGTGGAGTCAATAGATGCTATTTAAAGTTGATATATTGGGGCGCCTGGGTGGCTCAGTCGGGTAAGTGTCCGACTTCGGCTCAGGTCATGATCTCGCGGTTCATGAGTTCAAGCCCCGTGTCAGGCTCTGTGCTGATGGCTCAGAGCCTGGAGCCTGTTTCAGATTCTGTGTCTCCCTCTCTCTCTGACCCTCCCCCGTTCATGCTCTGTCTCTCTCTGTCTCAAAAATAAATAAACGTTAAAAAAAATTAAAAAAATAAAGTTGATATATTAAGCTAATAAGATATATTATCTATAGGTTCAGGAAAAGCCACCATAGTAATTAAAAACTGAAACAATTAAGAGTCTGCCTCTGAGTCCAGGGTTGGGAATAAGATACTTATTATCATAAATCTCTCTTTATTTTTTCTATCATCATATATGCAACTGAAAAAAAAAACTCAGCAATATAGCATTTCCTAAAATCTGTAGCTTAAATGTAAGCCCTACTATGTTGGGGGTAGGTGAGATGAGGGTAGACTCTGTTGTTAAACACACTTGAAAATTACTGTCAGTTTGGTGATTCATAATGCAGAGTGCTTTACTAAAGCTCACAGAAGACTATACAAAAGAGATCTAGTGATCCCCAAACTTTGATAAAGGAAATATTTTTGTTTATTGCATTAAGACTACTCATTTTCAACCCAAGAAACAACTGTTCTTCAAAACTCACTTTCAGAAACACTTTCCTAAGAAAACTCTATTCAAACAAGAAGAGAGACTTTCATGAAAATTGTTTAATTTCCTCTCCTTTATCCAAAATTACTATTTTAAAATGTAAACAAAGGCATGGATCTGTCAATTTTTGCTACATCAAAATTATATCCCGGAACTTCTTTTAAATCCTTCAATAGGCTTCTAAATTCCAGTCCTGTCCTCATACCCCAAATTTGATCCTTCTGAAGATATTACCTTGTTAATGTTAACCTTTCTTTACTTCATCCATATTATTTCTATATTTATTCTCCTGACACACACACACACACACACACACACACACTACTGAAAGAGCTAGTAACAACTTCTATAACCTTCCTCTTTATCCCAGCCTCTAACCCAGTCACCACATTAATACCAAAAATAATCTTAGAAACATGCATTTAAGAGGAATACTAATTATCTTTCAAAGCCTGGCTACAAGAGAGCATGATAGGCAAACCCCTGCCTATCTGAGAGCAAGTTCTGTTTACAAACTCTTCTACCATATCTTTTCCATGAATGCTCTCCAGTAATAGGGAACCATTATTTAGGGTAAAAATATGTCTGTGTGTATGTTAATCGGTATACATCTTACACTTTCCACACATGCATTTCACTTTATCTACCAAACAAACTCCTACTCTTCCATCAAGACCCAGATAAAATATCCCCTTCTCTGAGAAGTCAATAAAGGAAAGAATAGTTAAGTGAACTCTTATGTAAGTGAATACCTAAGTGAACTCCTACTGTGTACTGGGCTAAGAGTAAAGGTACAGGTTATTTACTCATAACAATACTCTAAAAGAGATATTATCATCACCATATTGTAGACTAGAAAATGGAGTCTCAGAGGAGTTAAGCAAAATGCCCAAAGTTACATACTATAGAAATGGCTGAAAACAAAAATTCTGCCTGACTTCAAAGCCCAATCTTTTTCTGTTTTACCGCGCCATTAAAAATTTCTGCCTCTGTGCGTCTACAATCCTTTTTTACACATTTTATACAGAGCTGTATACCATAGCACTATATAGCATATTGTTATGTTAAGTAAAATACCATATTGTAATTACTTGTTTACTTATGTGTGTCCCCTATTTGGATCCCCATATTTTAAAGACCAGGAATCCTACCTAAGCTTATGTCTACATTCCTAGTACCCAGTACACTGAATTACAGAAGAAATATAGTAAATTCTTGTTGAAAGAATGAATGAATATAAAAATAAGGAAATTTCAGAATCAGAAAATCTTGTTATTTATCAAAATTTTCTTTTAATACTGACCCGGTAATTAATGATGGTATATTAAAGATTCAAAGAAACATAGCAGCATTTATATTCGGCCCCCATTTGGTTTCTTCTGACCCAGTTCATATTCCTGGGATTATGTGCATGGGTTATTCAACATAAAAATTTAGTTCTTCCAGGAACCTGAGAGATTATTTAAGGTAATTCGTATTACTTTATTAACATAAGGTTCAGAGAGGGGGAACCACATTTCAGTCACTGAGCTTGTGAGATGTAGGGCTGGCACTTGAACTCAAGTACTTATTCTTCTAAGCCAAGTTTACTTTCCCGATACTATGAATAGAGAATTTCATAGCAATTTGAGAAATATACACAGAAATAGGTTCAACCAGACTTCCGCATACCTCAGACCAAATGGAACTGTTTATGGCTATGTGAAATCAAGTTGCAACCAAAAGGAATCCATTCTTACCTGAGGATCCATTAAATGACCAACTCCACCAGATTCACATTTTATATGTCCATGTAATATGCCATAATTGGCTGATATTTCTCTTCCCACATGAGTTAGCACAATCATGAATATGGTGTAGATTTGGAGAGGAAAAATGAGCTAGCATTTATTAAGTATTTACTATATGCCTAGCAACTTACACAGTCATTTAATACTCCTCAATCCTGTAAGTTTTATAACTGTATACATTTTACATATAGGGGAAAAAAGGACTGAAAAAGGCAAGTAATTGCCCAAACCTCACAGTATGTAGGTGGTGGGGTCTAGAATCAATCCATGCAGAGACACCTACAGTACCTTCTCTCTTAACCAGTAATCTCCCTTCTCTCTTCATTTCAATAAACCTTGTTTCTACTTGGTTGTCCTCAACAGGTAACATGTTACTGAGGTATCCAAGGTTGTTGGCTAATGCAATCCTCCACAATATTGTACTAGAGACCAGGCCTCTGGGAGCAGCCTGAGGCTTGGGAGGGAGGAAATTCACTGCAGACAAACCTTGGGAACCATCTGAACTCAACTCTCTAATTCCCAAGAAGATAGTTTTATTATAGAAAAGATAAAACTGACTGTTATGCTCACATAAAATTAATTCCACAGTTGTTCTTTACCAATGAATGCATTAGAAGTCTAAAAATAACCATTGTAAATGAAAACAGTTGGTTTATAGAGGAGTGGGATTCTGGAAGTTCCTTGCTTCCTCCCCTCTATTGTTTTTGTTTTGTTTTGTTTTGTTTTTGCTTTCTGTTACTCTTGAAACAATATTATTTATTGTTTGGTTTTCCATCAAAGTTATTATAAATATTAACAACACTAAAGAAATAAGTGTTTCTACTTTGTCCCCCCAAAACTCCAAGATGATAAAATTACTAAGATAAGAGAACGATGGTTAATAGAGTTTTGCTAGAGTCTTAAAATGCAAATAAAGCATGTACATGGGGGGAAAGTAATGCCTTTTTAGTGCACCAAGCAATTTGCATTACAACTTGGAGCAACTCATCTTCTACATAGTCTTGCTTATAAAAACCGAGTACATATATAGCAATGGTAGAGATCTAGTTTTCATTATGAAAACTATAAAAAATAAATGTGTGAATATAAATGATCTATTTGTAACCAGACTTCAGGAGCCCTGAAATAAAAGCCATGAAGCAAGATGGTGTACAATAATATTGCTTTTGAGCATTGATTTATATGATATTCTGGTGCTGGCAGGAGTTCCTAGTTATTATTGCAGCTTAACAAACATACAGCAAGGAGAATTTGGCAGTCACTGTTCACTTAGAAGAAAGCTCATTTCTTACTTTTACAATACACAGCAGCTGGCAAAGCTATGCTGTCATTTGTACATTCTTCTAACAAATAGTGATGAAGTGCCTACTATGTGTAAGACATTGAACTGAGGGTTGTCATAAGGCAAGGTAATTAGTTGAAAGAATTTCTAGGAGATATATATGCGTGTTTTATATTTCACCCTCAAATGATCTTCGAAATGCTAAAAAAGACATTCACAAATACTCAGCAGACCTCTTAAACTCTGCTAGTGATGACTGCTATGGTTGTGTACTCCACTCATTCCACTAGCGTAACCCCTATTTCTTGACAATGCCTTTGCTTGACAATCTTCAGGTAAAATTCATCATTCTTTCCTTCATGCCTTTTCATATAATAGTATGTATGTATCCACCATACATTCAATTATCCATTACATTTATTTGTGGATATTTCAGTATACTACCATTGGACTATAAAATCTTTGAGGGCATTTCTGTACTCCCAGCACTCAACAAAATACCAGGCTCACAGAGGGTGCTCAATAATATTTTATGTATACATGGTAATTTTGATTAAAGTAAGAACCAGTACAATGAGAGTATGGGGAAGGGAATGAATTGTAAAGAAGCTGAGTGGGGGAAAGGTTTTGAGCTTATCCCCAATGGTAATTATAGTAGGACAGAGAAATCACTCTCTAAGTAGGAAAAATTACAAAAGCTGCTACTGCTCAAAGATGATTTTGGTTCGCTCCTGACAAACATTTACTGAGGGGACAAAAAATGAAGGGAGGGGACTTCTGTACCTAGGTACACATTATCTTTCTCCTTTCTCAAGAACTGAATGATTCTGACTCACATCCATATCTGATCATTCAACGCACCCTTCAACCTTCTTTTAATGAGTATTCACTATTCTTCACACCACTGGGTCTTTTCCGAATCTGTTTAATTTTCCTGCCTCTGTTTTTTCTCTTTTTGGTCCTACGTAGAAAATCTAATCTCTGCCTTCACATTCATCCCCACCTATATTAATAACCCACAGGTAGAACACCCCACCTACATCCTTCCCCCTCTTCTGTACTTGCTTATCTCCAGCTGTCTCCATTATCAGTTCCTCTGTGTCACTGCCAGCTTTGACTGAAGATATGAAAAACAGTCACTTATTTTTTTTATTCTTACCTTTTATTCTTCTTTCACTTCTCTATCACTGTCACTGATTATATTTCCTCCACTGCAAATACTCATAATTTGTATAACATTTGATCCTTAGCTCTCATTTGTATTATCATCTAGGTTTTAATTCCATAATAAATATAAATTGAATTTAGAAACATTACACAAAATCTCTTCTCCATCATTATAGGTTAAGTATATATTAAGCATCTCTGTTTTAAAGATATCATAGTAGACTACATGTATTGTAATAACCATTATTTACTGAGTTTACATGCTGCTCTGGGCCCTCCCTCCATAAGTTATCCAAAACACATCTGATTCTACACACACACACAATGTTAAAAACCCATGCATGTACTTCCACAATAGGGAAAGGTCCTCTTTCAAATAAGTGAATAAGAAATATACTAGAAAACTATGAATCTGTGAATTTTTACTTTTTTTGTTTGGTAGTGTTGTTTTGTTTGTTATTTTCTACAGCAAAATCTCAAAAGTGCTTCACGGTGTCACTACAAAATAGCTTTAGTTATATTCAGAGTATTAGAATGGACTTATTTATTTTAAGAAGCTATTTCCTAGGGGGGAAAAACACAAGTTTAAACCTTTATGATATGTAAGGATAGAGCCACTGACATGTGCATTTGCTTCTTGTTATTTATCTGAGGAGAAGAACGCAGTGTGCAGATACTTGTAGGTTCATTAGGATAGTTACGGTGGGGTAAGGATCGACAATTACCATAATTTTTAGTCCGTTTTGTCCTAGAAGACTTACAGACTTAAAAAAAAGAAAAAAAAGAAACCTGACACTTTGCCCCGCTTCCAACAGAACTGTTTCCCATACAGCAGTCAGAGGATAAAAAACAGTAACAAAACAGACAAAATAGCACTCTGCACCCTGAGATAAACCACAAATAACAGCATCACCTGATTAATTCTGGTCCCCAAGACAATAAAACCTTGGAGACTTCTCATAAACCTGGACTACCTATAAAACAATTTTATCTCTGATTTTAGCTGTGCTGATGTCTGAATATACGGCATGACCTTTATGAATACGATAATTCTGCGGGAAAGTTTCCGAACATCTATGAGCAGACTAATAGACATTTGGTAAGCTTCATTATTTTGCAGGGTTACCTTTAAATACTTCTGTATTTTATTTGGCCAGTAAGCCATTTGGACTCCCCTGCACCATTCGCAGGTCACCTCTTCCATTCCCTTTCTAAATCTGCTTTGCCTTTCAGACCCTTCTGACAGATTCTAGGCTCTGGAGAAGGCAGCAGGCACACCACGGATATGCCTCTGAAATCTTGCATTCAAGTATCCTTCTCTGACCACAAACTTACAAAAGTTCAGCTTTCCGATTAAGTTCGTCCATGTCTCTGGACCGTCAGTCTTACATAGACATTCAGTCTCTAGAGGCTCATGATTAGGGCTCCGTGTACTTCCTAGTTTTGCCTACCCCCTCCCAAACTATAGCGCATCCCCCCCCCCCCCCCCCCCCCCCCCCTTCTACTCCCCTTTTTTTTTGCCCCCCCCCCCCCCCCCACGCCCCCACCCCCTCACCCCCTTAGGTGAGCCGGGAAAGCTAAAGCAAGCTGGTATTTCTCTGCTTCCAGGTCAGTTAGACACTGGCAAAACCCTACTGGTTAGGCTCAGATAAAACAGCTTCCCTTGAGGGCAAGCCACCTTAAGCAAAACGCACTCCTGGCTTATTTTGAAACAAATGGCTACTGAGTTCCCTGGCCCGCCTCCCCGCCCCCACCTTCTCAGAAGCAGAGGGAGGGGGAAAGACTTCTGTGGGGTCAACACTGGGAGAACCTGGAGGTAAAACTCACCAGAGTCTGGGTTCCCCCATGACTCGGTCCCCTTGCAGTTTTTAAGTCTCAAATCTGTTCTTGCTGTGCCTCCAGCAAATCCCCGATACAGTTCAGGTTTGCTTACCCGGTACTGGTTCCCGCGGGGGAGGTGGGGGGGGGTTCCGATGTGTATCTTTGCATTGGTCTTGTCTCTCCTTTAGGAGGCGTATCGGTCTGCCCTCGGATTTGCCCTCGGATGGACCTACGAAGACTTGCTGAGTTTCAGTTTGTTCAGTTTTTTTTTTTTTTTTTTTTTTTCCTCTTCGTGGGCAACGCGAAAGACGACTTTCAGGCTCCAAGCTGGTTTCTCACCCACCCAACCGGAACCGGAACCTGGAAGTCCACTGTCCAGTCTCTAGTGGTCCCTATATGTGTTTCCCATGCATCTTCTCTTAAGACTTACTGCAATGCAATGCTGTTTCAATCACTCACCAGTATACTGAAACCCCAGTTCTGACTCAGCCCAGCTGGTTGGCTCTCTCCCTCTGGACTACTGAGGATTTTTGAAAAAACCTGCAAGCCCTTCAAGATTTGCTGTACCTGTCCCTCTCAGTATTTCCTTCAGGTGTACCTGTCTCCATCAATCACTTGAAACAAAGTTGAATTCTTCCTTAGCTCCTTCCATCAAGGGAACTTACTGATTCTGTCTAAAAACTGTTCTTCCCTGTCCTTTTACGTTCACCATTAATGAAGGCAGTAATTAAGGCATACTTAATTCCTGCTGCTTTCCTTCTGGGCTTTTATTTGCTCTCCCTCGCTTTAGCCTTGATCTCTCCAATCTATTTCCCCGTTTGTGGTTAGAAAAATGCAATTTAATTGTGATGTTCTCCTCAAAAATTTCCTTGTTCCTCACTGACTTCAGGATACAGTCCATACTCAATAGGGACTCCTTATGGTTTTCAGAGCCCCTCAGGATGCAGTGTCTTCCCTAGCTCTCCTGCCATGGCTCTTTTCATTTAAATTTTTATTTTATTGAACCAAATTGTTCATGACCTCCAATTTCTAGAAGGTACCATGGTCTCATGTCTTAGCAAGTCTGTATGAGCTGAACTCTCTTATATCTCAAACTAGATACCAATTATTCCAATAAGAATGACCAGTCAAGACTTGACTACTCCCTCGTCCTCCCTTAGAACCTTGCCCTCCTCTTATCATTCAGTCCATACTGTCCTAAATTTTATTTGCCTTTATTTTATCTCTTTCTCATGAGGAAAGAGATCTTGTCTCTTATTTATAATTGTATCCTCAGTATCTAGCATAGTGCCAGTCACATAAAATGCAAACAATGAATATTTATAATGAACTACAAGAGAATGCCATATGGGATTACATAAAACATGAAACTAGGCTCTATCTCACTATTCTTAACCTGCTTGCTGAACTTACATGGTTATGTTCTTGCTGTAAACTATAGGATATTATACTCACCAGAAGTTGCAATAGCCAGCTTACAGGCCAAATGATGCCCACAAAAATGTTTGTTTTGGTACTTTCAGTGCTTGAGAGAAAATGGGGCCAATATTTAAAGATCAGATGATTAAATATTTAAATTTTCAATTGATCATTAAAGTCAGAAAACCTAGAAATACAGACTATCAAACAGGCTTTGTGGTCACTCAAATATGGGTATGCATGGATATGTAAGTTTTCATTTACAAACTTATTGTGGTTGGTTAAATTTTTCAACATCTCTGATCTTTAATGAACTTCTCTGTGAAACAGACTTGATGCCTAGAATTATTGTGACTCTCGAGTTAATTAATTAGGTAATATATGCAAAGCATATCTCACATTATCTGGCCTAGGATAAGGATTCAGTCAATAAATTATTGATTGTTATTTAATATTATTTAAATTAGCTATGGGCTTCTTGAGAAAAGTTTGAATACACGTGTTACTCCTGCTAACTCATGAGTTGGTTCAAACAGCTATTAACTTTAATGAATTTGATATTGTAATGGAAGGCCATAAGCCATTGGGTGGTTCATCCCTTCCATTGTTAAGAGTTTTGCCTCTGTTTCTCTGTATTAGTCACCAGGTCCCCAATACAACTCAGTATAGTTCTCACATCCTTTCTCTCCCAGTACCTTATCAGTTGAGACAGAAAAAAAGTGTCAGTTCCGCTGCCTACCTCTGCCCCCACACTCCTATTCTCCTCAAAGGAAAAATAAATCTGGATTTTCAGAGTTCAAGGTATCAATTGGGTGACCTTCACTACTGGTTGCACCCATTCAAAGACCCTTCTCTTCTAATTCCTTTCTTCCTAGGATCAATAAATTTTAGGAAAACCAAATGAGAGTACACATTGTCATATCTCTTCTCTCATCCTCTCTTCCTTCCTAAGCAGCTGGATAATATGTTAATTGACTAAGAGGCAGGGAAGTGATGTTTCCAGATCTGCTTTCATCTTTCTTTCACTACCTAGTAAACTTGCCTTACAGCTATTGGTCTGATGTACAATCATATCCTAAGCCAGTCTGGCCCTAAGCATGAAGGGCAAACATACTCTTCCTTCCTATCTCTCTCTTTCATTGTTTGAAGCAATGATAGGGATATTATGAATAGGTGTCTCCTCACAATATAGAGGCCCTGAAGTATAGAAAGGTGAATTATACAGAAAGTTGAAAAGACATACCTAAAATATAAGTCCAGCTTCCATAGGCATTCACAACAAATTATGACACTGAGAAACTAGTTTGCTACATTTAGCAAACCTGGACAGAATTAGTAGTCAGAAGAACAGAAGGAAAAGAACAAGTTCCCTTATTGACTTTGGACCAAGGGCAGCTGTCCTTGTGGAGGTAAATTAGATGCCCAGGGAGAGAGTACACATCTCCCACAGAAGCACTGGTTACAGATTTTTCAAACACTGGTTCTGGAAGAGCTTTATTATCCTTGCTTGTCATTCAACTCTCTATCATGTTTCTAATCTACAGATGCAGACTAGGCTTTCAGGATATATAGCAACAAGCCACTGGCACATGAGAATTATGGCCCATGGGCTATTTATACTAGGATAAGGGAAGGTCCCACAGGTTGATTGCTTATTGCATATATTTTTGTTTGTTTGCATTGTTTTCAAGATTTCTCTCACCCCATCACTCTTCCATCTTGTTTCCCAACTAGATCTAAAGGAAATTGTCAGGAGAAAGTAGGGTACAGGCTTAATAGAAATAGAAATTTTTCTGCTACCACTGAAGTATGAAGGTTGAAAAATGTTTGGGGGGATTAAATAAGAACAATAAACTAGTAGGCAGCAAAGTTTAGGGAGGAACATAGCAAATAACAGATTATTGGACCTTTGAAGGCACAGACTTGGAAATACTTACAGCATACATCAGGGCTTACAGGGTTTTCTGAACAGTCCAATAGAAGCCTACTGTCACTGCAATGGCTGTTCTTTATATCGTACAACGTTGTGGCCTTAGAAATTGCTTATGTATTCAATGACATCTTGGTAAGGTGAAATAACAAAAACAACTAGTATTTTTTTTCCTCCTGCATTCTTTATTTTTATTTTGCTAGATATCAGCAGATTTGATAAACATAACAGAAATATTGCCTCTGCTTGGGAATATCTTGCTGCAATAGCTACATGTCATATTGAAATTTGTGGTCAAGGGACTGATATAGCTCTATACTTATGTGATTGTGGAATCACTGAACTTTGGGAAAATGAACACACAAGAAACTAGGGGCTTTAGTTTTCAACATTAGAGTGTTCTTAGGGAAGTAACTAGATATGCCTGTTCTGGGGGAAAACAACCCATGATGTAGTCACTGAAGACACGCCCCAGGCTGACCAGAAATGTGGGTGCTGTTGGAGGAAATAAGGGAAATGATCAGGGAGAAGAGTTTGAGAATCCAACTACCTCAGGGGTGGGGAATAAGGTGAATTTTATATTTATATTCCTGTGGGTTTTTTTTCTTTTAACAATTTATTAAAGGAGACAGGGGATACTTCATAATAAAGCATTGTTACATTTGGGCAGCTGAGGTAAAGTAGTCTGGAGAATATGGGACAACATAATATAACAAGCAGATTTAAAATAAGGAGATGTGACATTTTGGCTTAATTTACAAACTGGCTTTCAAGTTAATTATTGTCCTGACTCATTTAAGGGACTTCTGAGATATTTGGTTAAACCCTCCATTGCACTACTCAAGGAAAGACGCAGAGGTAGAGATAGGGTTTCCCTGAAACTCCAGTGATCCATCTCTGAGTGATCCATCATAGGAGTGACTACTTAACTGAGCACAAACGAAGTCACATGGGAGGAATTGAGGCAGTAAGGATTGTGTTGTGTGCTGCCTCTTATTCCCTCACTCCCTATTCTTCCCAAGGGGAAGTTTCTAACCTGACACATGAGAGTCCAGCATGTTGACTGGGAGTCATAGGGCCAATGTAGCTTAAAAAGTGATGCATTGGCCCATGGCTGCCTTTGGCTGTCTTCTGTTTTCTTTACCCATTATGTACCTCATTGATATGCCAATCCAAGACTTCTCTCAGCATGCGTGCCTAAGGGTGCTAGTCACTGCACCGGGTTCCTAAACCATATAGGTCAAAGATGATAATATCAGTCATCTTTTCTTTGGTAGGAGAGAAGAGGCCCCACTCAGATCTTAGATTCTAAGTCACAGATTCCTACCCAGCATCCTCAGAGTTTTATAGGGAGTAATTGGAAATGAGCCAATGAAGTACCATGTGGGACTCTGTATTCCATGTATGCCTCGCTTCTTTTAGAAACTTTTTTCATAGAGGTTAACTGGCAGGGCAATATTACTTCATCCTAGTTAAACCCCATCAATACCAGAAATACACAATAGACTGTTTACATTCTTTGTACATTTATTTCCAATGGTCTAAATTCTGCTCTCCTACTTTTCAGCATAGTATTTTACAAAAGATCCTTCAGAAATGTCTCTGCTGGTAGAGATGATTAACACATAACCCTGGGTCTGAAGGTATAGGCCAAAGCAACCCATCATGGGTGCTCTAAACAGCTCTCTAAAGTTCTGTAAAATAACAATGGCAGCAGCAAAAACAACAACAATAACAACAGAAATAATAGTTATGCAACTATAGGATATAGCAAGTTTATTTTTAAATTATGTTTTAAGTTAGTTATTACTGATTAAAAGCAATTAAGCAGGGGAGGCAAGGAATCAGGCTTTGTAATACTGCAGCATGGGTTTGAAACCACATTTTCCATTTACTAGCTGTGTGTCCTAGAGCCAGTTATTTACAACACTTTGAGCTTCACTTTCCTCATCAGTAGGAAAGCATGAAAGAAAAAAAAAAAAACTACTCCATCGGTTTAATATGAAGGTAAAGTTATTATGTATAATATTATAATGTATGCTCAATAGTAGTTCTAATTTTTAAAGATATATCCCCCTCTTTTGCACATCATATACATCCAGCCTTCTGTCTTCAGTTGCCAGGAGAATGCCAGCTCTAGTTTGAGAAGCATGAATGTTGGTGATGAGAGCCATTTCTGGAAGATGCATTCTCTCCTCCAGGCCCTACGCTCCACGTGGACATATGCCGTGATTTATTTTACATTTGCTTCAAAGAATGAAGCAAAAAGGCACTGTCCCAAGTTGCCTTGCCCTAGGGAAATGGATTCACAGTTTGCTTTCGGTTTAACTAATCCTTTCTTCCTCTGGCTGTTCATTTTTGTTTCTCTTTTTAAAAATCTTCCAGATTTGTCCATGCCTTCCAGCTATTCCTGCTGTCCAGAACACGGTGATGGATTCTAATATAGCAGCGACAGCTGGAGAGTTTCGCATTTTCCTTTGGGAGATCCCATTGGTTGGTGAAACTGAAAATGAAGACATTTTTAGGCATTTCCCTAAAGTGTTTCTCTACTATCCTTATGGCTAGTTTGTTTGCTCACACTGCTCTAGCAGTGGTCTGTTAACACAATGATTGCAAAACATCTGGGAGAAATATTTAGATATAAGGGGTTGCAGGATAGCTTTTATTGTTATTAATGAAACCAGCTCACCATTTGGCACAATGTCCTATGCCTTCCGAGTGCTGTATAAAGTAATGCCTGATTGCCTGAGATATGCTTTGTCCCCAGGATTCACTGCCAATTAAAATAATAAATAAGCAACACAAGCTATAGAGATTAGAGGGAAGGATAATTGTCCTTCCTTGTCAAATAAATGAGAGGCTGGCTGGGACAAAGAAAAGGAGAACTAGAGAGGTATATATTTTCCTCTCCTGTGGTATCATTTTTATTGTTATTTTATCTACATGACAATGGGTAAAAAGGAAGATTAAGTCACATCGCAGTAATAACAACCAACTGAAGTGCCCCCATCCTCATAAGCCAAAGACAGACAGTTTCCTTTCAGCAGTTCTGACTAAAATCCCATCTAAAGTTCCCCCCGTGGCTCCTGTAGGAAGCTTGGATGCAATTACTTCATCCAAGTAACATGGGTAAGGGAAGAGAATACATTAGCTTCATTCTAATGGGGGAAACCAAGAAAGGCTGAATTAGTTCAGGACGTAAGTAAGTAAATACATACATACATACATACATACATACATACATACATACATACAACAAGGATATTCTATCTCAGACTGAGAATAACACAAATGAATTTGTCAATCTAATTATAATGTCAACAACAAATGCTTACTGTGTGCCATTCCCTGTGGTAAGAAATCACATCTATTATCTTATTTAACTTCCTAAAATACTTCTGGTGCTATTATTTCCATAAGGATGAGAGAATTTAATTGATTTGCCTATGATCACAGAAGATTCAGTGACCATTTCCATAAGTCACTTCAAAACAACATCTGATGTCAGTTATTCATTTCATTACTCTTGATGTGACAGATTTTTGGTAAGTGGATGTTTAATAGTTTGTAAAGAAAATAATCAGCAGCATTATCTGATAGTGTTAACAATGAATGTCTGCTTTTTATTACCCTGCTTAATTATAAGACTGGAATAACCTTGAATCAATGGGAGTTGGAATTTAAACTAACACATGTAGTTTTGTGTCACACTTTATTGAATTATTTGTTTACATGTTCTCCCTCCCCTCCCTATGACTCACACCTATGCACATTTAACAGTGCTAAACTAAGGACCTAGTTATATTCATCTCAATATGTCTATATTTCCCTTCCTTATTACAAGCTCAAATAAGATCACATTAAAACAGTTAAAATCAGAAAGGAGGGGAGATGAGAGGGAATTACTTTTTCTTTGCGAATTTATATTGTACTGACAGAATTACAGATCTATGTATTATTTCACATTCATGTTGTGGTTTGGAAGAAGGTAGAATGATCCTAGATATAATAATGATAAGGGAACAAAGTTTCCAAGAAGTTGCATGATTGTAGATCACTTAGTCGATGGTATAACTGGAATGGGAATCTGTTTTTGCCAACTACTCAGTCAGTGCTTTTTCTACAACATAATGTTGAGCATGTAAGTTTTTACCACTACTGGTCTTACATAATTATGGTTAACTTAACTTCCAACTCTGCTCATGAATCAGCAAATCACCCTCAGGACTGGGCGACTGGCAAACTATCTATCCAGAAAGAGCATAGAGGAAGAGAAACAATGTTTAGGTCTGTTTCTTTCTGGGCTGTTCAGTTTGAGGCAACTGTAGGGCACACAAAGGGAAATTTTCCATAGGAGCTGAAAAGATGAGTTCAAAATTGAGGAGATAAATTTGTGCAAGAGAGAAAGGTTTGGGAAATGGATTCTAAAGGTGGCAGCTAAAGTCATGGAAGTCACTGAGGTCCCTGGAAGAAAGATTACAGACTGAGAAGAGTGCTAAAGGCTAGCTTTATGAAATTGAGCAGAGCAAGCCTGAAGTAAAGAGCCAGCTAGTGAAGTAAAGAACCAAGACCTACGTATACCAGAAGATATGAGAAGAAACAGTTTTAGGAAAGAAGAAATTGGAATATATTAAAGTGATTGAGGATATTTCTATTAGATGTAACAACCAGGAGTTCTGATCTGTCAACTATTTGGATATTTTGAAGTTTTAGGGTTATATCAGAATAGCTTAGGGACACTGAATTGAGAGAATGTTTGATTTAAGAACATCAATAAAGAAAACTCCAGGGTATACTTCTAAGTAACACTCAATATGAATAGAGAATGACTGCTACCATGAAAGAAGATTCCATCTCTATCCTCACATTCTGACTTATTTTGCTTTATGCATCTATTATCACCTAATATGTTGCTTATGTATCTGTCATCTGCCTCCTCATGGTAGAATATATGGGGCACTTTATTTTGTTACTACAGTATCTTCAGGGTCTAGAACAAGAATTGGTCAAAAATAGCCCACTCCTTATAAGTGTAAATAAAACTGTATTATAACACAAGGCCTGTTCATAGGATGGCTACTTTGGCTGAGTTGAGTCCATATACGAGAGACCATATGCTCACAAACCAAAAATATTTACTATCTGATCCTTTACAGAAACAAGTTTGCCAATCCCTGCTCTAGAATACTACTTGCACATGGTGGGCACTCAATAACTATAACAGACAAGTAAATGATAGAATTAATAAAGTGAAGGCATTAGTCTCAATTATTTAATGTTTTTGGCCAAACTGACCATTCTGAGCTTTGTTTCCCCATTTGTAAGATGAGATACTAATTATATCTATATTTATGTCGATATAGATATCTTAAAGGACGAAAGTGAGCATTATAGGAAATATATGTAACTGGCAAATGGACAAATCAAAAAACATAAATACTCATCCTCTTTCCTTTCTCTCCTTGAAATGTTATGTCTATGAAGGTGATTTCACTGGCTCCCTCAGAGCCCTTTCTAATCGCTCCGGTTGGGAGTGTCAGCGATATGAAGCCAACAAAATAATATCGATTCACCCACATAAGATGTCCTCTGGGGGCACCTGGGGGGCTCAGTGGTTTGAGTACCTCAGACTCTTGAGATGAGCTAAGGTTGTGATCTCACAGTTTGAATGGAGCCCCACATCCAGCTCTGTGCTGACAGTGTGGAGCCTACTTGGGGATTCTCTCTCCCTCTTTCTCTGCCCATCCCCCCCTTTCACTGGCACGTGTGTGTTTTCTCTCTCTCTCTCTCTCTCTCTCTCTCAAAATAAATAAATATATACATAAAAATATGTCCTCTGTCTTTGGAAATTGTGAGACCTAGATTGCATAATTGTGACAAGGGGTCACTCTAGGAAATCACAAGCCCCCAGCTCCCAAGTCATCCCACTCTTTTAAAGCCTGTACATCAGCAGTAACATTATTTTTATTGTGGCAAAAAAGCAGTAGATAATAGACAGAGACATTTTGGATTGATAAAGACACTTGGAATAATTTTCCAAGGCACTGGCCTTCACCTTTCTAATCATTCCAGAAAAGCCCTTCATTATTCATGGCTTTCTCTGCAGTGTAGTGCCTCGTTCAGCGTAGCTGTCAAGACCATTCAGCCTCTTATTTTTTTTGTATTTTTTGTTATTTTTTTCTTATGGTTGTTGGATATCCAATAAAGAAGTTTTATTATTTTTTAAATCCATTTAGCTTTTAAAAAGCACTAGTACTGAAAACTATTATAAGCTTTTCTTCTTAAATGTGCACACTCAACCAAGGGACATATTTTCAATTTTATTTTGAAAAGGGACTTGAACATTAAAATTGAAGCCTTTGGAATTGGCAGTTGCTAAGAAGGAGAAAGGAGAAAAGGCAGATATTTCAATTTTCAAAAACATTTTATCAGGTAAAAAAAATACAACAGAGAGAGTATAAGAACAGAAGAAAGTTAGAAAAATAATGCTATGAAAAGTAAGTGTTCAACTCTTTTCCTTTTAGGCCCTAAATACCACTTTATTGTGTGATGCAACATCAGATTACATCATAAACTGCACAATTCTTATCTTCCCTGGATATCAAGTCCTTTCATTAATCAAATATACAGTGAGCTTCTGCATTTTGTGACATAGTATGCAAAGAAATAGGAGCACCACAGAGAATGAAAGACTAGCCCTGACCTCAGGCACACTGTCAATCAGGGGACCCTGACTCAAAAACATATTACATACAAGTACTACCTCTGAAAAGAGAAAAGTCTTCTTACAAAGAAAGAAGACCAATTACAAACAACATGTATAAAACATCATGGGATACATATCACTTATTCATTTGGTTGACAAACATTTTTCCACCATGTGTTAAACAATGTACAAGGGGCCAAGAAGACCACAATACTACCTCAAACAAACATAATAAATATTTCTTAAGAATATGTATGAGCTAGGAATATTTTTCACATTGGACTTTTGTCCCATTAATGACAAATAAATTCCAATCAAAGTTAAATGAGATATTAAAGAAGAATGTTTTGCAAACACATTTCAAAGATGATATATTTTATCTACTTGTATTTCATCTAAAGTTTTCAACCTTAAATCTTTGAAATTTATGATTAAATTAAAAAGTAATTTGGATCATTCTCCTGTTTTGTTTCTAAATGGTGAAATAAGAATTATTTCAGGGTGCCATTCGCACTTTTCTACAAATAAAAAATTTAGGGTGTGGATAGTCTTAGTTGATGATAAATGAAGAAGAGATTGTATATATAGTCACTTCTTTTTTCTCTCTTTAACAGTGGCTTTGGCAAGTTGGAGACACCTTGATGCATTACAAATTTTGATCACATGACCACAATTTACAAACCTAGTAGATGTTGGCTTACCATGAATTTGCAGAATTAATTTTACTTTTGTGATCATCATTATCTGGTTTTTAATTTGTTTACACAAAGCACAGATGTTACTGACCAGTTTCTTCTGTCAGACTACCTGAGTTCAAATCCTCTTTCTACCTTCCTTTGGGACAAAATCTAACCTCTCTGAGCCACAGTTTTTTTGGGTTTTTTTTTCCATCTGTAACATGAGTATAATAGTCCCAACTACCTCCTAGAGTAGTTGTGAAAATTATATGAATTAGTTCATACAAGTAGGTTGGACATTTTCATGCTTATGTACCACTACTTCAAGGTATTACAGAAAAATCACTGTGTATTACATAGAACACGGTGGTACTTTCAACTTTTCAACTTTTTCACATGGTCCTATATAAATCACTAAACATATCAGAATCTCCAGGGGTTTTTTCCTTCATTTTTTTATATTGAAAATCCCTACCTAATAGGTTACTGATGGGGAGTGAACTGAATAATGAATGTAAATTAGCATACTCATTGGCCCATTGTAGTACTGAATTCACATTTTTATTTTATTTTTTTAAATTTTTTGATGTTTTTATTTATTTTTGAGACAGAGAGAGACAGAGCATGAACAGGGGAGGGGCAGAGAGAGAGGGAGACACAGAATCTGAAGCAAGCTCCAGGCTCTGAGCTGTCAGCACAGAGCCTGACATGGGGCTCGAACTCATAGACTGTGAGATCACGACCTGAGCTGAAGTCGGACGCCCAACAGACTGAGCCACCCAGGTGCCCCTGAATTCACATTTTTAAAAGATTTAGTCAAATTCATGGAAAAATATAAAATAAATACACCCAAAAAGTGAGTGGCAAAAGGCAGAAAAATCTTGCTATAAATATAACAGCAAGGTTTACATTTTTTTCATATACAAAAAGTTCTTAGAAATCAATTAAAAATCCACTAAGATTCCAACAGGTAAATGAGCATAGAACCAAAGAAGGCTAATTGTCAGAAAAGAAAATCCTAATGGCAAATGAATATATTTAAAAAATCAACTTTATCATATAATGAGAAAAGAAATCAGCCCCCCCTACAGAGTGCTTCCCATGATGTGGTGGCTCAATCATATAATGCTTCTGGAACTTTTGATTAGTATAACCTAATGAAACCTCTAATTATTGTAACCTTTAAATAGAGAAGATTGACAATATGTATCCAGTTACTTAAAAATGATCACAGTCTTGGGCCTAGTAAGTCATACAAAGGAAGGAACCAGAGATGCTGAATAATTGTTATGCATAAAGTTGTTCATGCATACCTTAATTTTTAATAGCAAAAATTATAAAAATTTCAATGTGCAATAAGAGGGGAATTGATTTAAAAAGCAAATAATATTTAATGAGAGAAAATATTTATAATGTTAAATGAAAACAGCAATTTGAGTTCTGTTTCTATACATGTGTTATTGATTATACAACCAGCTTAGTAATGAGCTAGACTCCTTAAGGCTCAATTTGAAAGAGCTTTACTTTTCCCTAATACTACATTCAATTTGCTATGCTATCTCTCTCTTTTGCACTAGCAGGACAGTATCTTTGCATGGCATGTAACTATTCAGCCATTAGATCACTCTTACTTTCAAGAAATGAGAAGTCTGGTTCACAATGACTGGGGTGGACAAGCAGTAGAGTGCTTTCTGCTCATATGAAACCCATTCAAGAAATCCTCTTATCTTTCTCATTACAATAAAACTTCAGTCATTTTGTACGTAGGTTGGCAATATGTGATGGATGGGCTAGTTTGATTTTCTGGAATGATTTTGGCCACCTCTCAGCAAGTTTGGAGGTAACATATCAAGCATTTCTCAGAACCGGGTGCATGTTTATCACCTATCATTCTGAGCTGTGTTGTGAACCCAGCTTCTCTCTGTAGAATATGTGGGCAATTATCACTTATAGTACTCAGCTATGGGACATTTGTTTAAAAAATAAGAAAAAAAAATACCTTCTAACAATCTTTTAACTTTGGAATTATAGATCATTTCTGTTCTCTTCTTGATACTGTATCTTGTAAGTTTTTTAGGCATCTGGCCTTCTATTTATAAGAATGAAACAGTAACAACTAAGTAATTTCATTTTGTTGGTATCAGTGTGTATTATTACATCACCAAAAGTATAATCTACTTGAAGACCATGGTCACTTTTATTTTTATACAAATCATAGGCACTGAATAAAATCACTGTTTAGAAAAAAGTCAACAGAGGTGGATAATAGATAACTCAATATAGACCTTTGAGAGGGAAAAAGGAAATCAGAGTTGGGATGGGATTTTACTCACCCAAATAATTATGTGGTATAACTATACCTTTACTCCTATCCCTGCTTGTGCTTCATAGCACTATACAACTGCTACTCACAGTGGGTTAAACTCTATGCTAAATGTGGTATATAAAATTTTCTAGCGTTGTCCCTGATATCTCTAAAAATACGAACTGGCCATTTCAGACAGAGGCTTTAAGAAGTGGTATATTTTACCAAGTTTACTTAACCACAAAGTTGGCACAACTGGTATTCAAACTGGCTGGATATAACATTGTCTCAGACTAGAGACAAATTTTATTAGAACTGTGGAGCATGGTGTTATCATTATATTCAAAATTCTCACTCTTGCCAAGGTGAAAAATTACCATGAATATTTGATCCTGCATAATCAAGGTACATAAGATTATTGGTATCTAGCATTTTGGGATAAAGAAGGTAGTTAATGTAAATAGGATATATAATATATATAAAATCTGATACAGTGTAGTATAACATGTTCCCATGCAGAACTTACTTTGTTTTGTAAAGGGAGATTTAATTATTACAGCTTGCGAAGTCCGCCTTTTATTGAAATTAACAAGGTAGAGTGCTGTAGCCACATGCTGAATCCCATGGCTGGCTCAAATCTAACAAGGACCAGTTGCTTCATTCAATTTCTTTCTTCCTCCAAAATGCAATTAACAGACTGTGATTAGTTGAACAAATTCCAAATCGTATTCAAATGAAAGCAATTTACCCTGAGTCTGGGTCCAACAGGTGATCATTTTCAAAGCTCCTGGAAGAATTAGATGGTTTCATCTAATTGTTCTCAGGAAGAAATGGACTTAAATGCATGATTCCAACAGGCCCCTCCAAGTACAGCCCATATGGTGGTGGTTCAGTGCTGGCCTTTCAGCTTCACTAGCCCAAAGGGCAGCCTGGGTAATTACATCTTGCTTCCAAAATATTTTTATGGTGAACTACAATGTTTCAATCTAGCACAAAATAACAGCCGGAATTTCCTACTACCAGGCAAAGAAAATCTAGGGATATATTTGAGGGAGCAGGATGTTTGTGTGAAGAAGTGTTGTAATTCAGAAGAAGGAGGGGAGTAGCAAAAGATTAATAGTAAACATTGTGTCCTAGGTATGAAACACTGGAAGTTACCTCTCTCTCTCTCTCTTTTAGGGTTAAATGGACCTTGAAACTATAAAGTATGCATTATTTTCTTCATTATTCAAGGAAGAAACAAAGGTTTAGGAAGTATTAACAAAATTTGCATAGAGGCACCCAGGTGGCTCAGTGGATGACTCAGTTCCCGAGTTTGAGCCGGGCATCCAGCTCTCTGTTGTCAGCACAGAGTCTGCTTCAGATCCTCTGTCCCCCTTTCTCTCTGCACCTTCCCTGCTCACTCTCTCTTTCTCAAAAATAAATACACATTTTTAAAAATTTGCATAAATCATACATGGTTTGAACATGGAGAAGCAGGATATTCAAAACTACATCGCATAGCTCCCCTGTTATCAATAGGGGATACATTTCAAAATTCCTAGTGAGTGCCTGACCCTGTATATACTATGTTTTCTATATAGTACTGGACCCATCTATACCATGTTTTGTTTTTCCTATACACACATATCTATGATAAAGTTTAATTTATAAACTAGGTACACTAATAAATTAACAATAGCTAATAATAAAATAGAACAATTATAACACTATACTATCATAAAAGTTATGTGAATGCGGTCTCCTCTCTCAAAATATCTCCCTGTGATGACATGAGATGATAAATCACCTATGTGATGAGATGAAGTGAGGTGAATAATGTAAGCATTGTGACACAGTGTTAGGTTGCTGCTGACCTTCTGACAATAGGTCATAAGGAGGGTGACCTGCTTCCAAAAGGTGTTGCATCATGGGTAACTGAAACCATGGAAAGATAAACTGCGGAAAGAAGAAAGGAGGTGGGGATTAACGTACAAATCTATAACTTTGAAGGCCTTTTTCTTTTTTCTCCATCAGATTGACTTTGTTTCTATTTTAAGTACCCTAGAAATTTGGCTGAAACCTTTTGTCTTCAGTTCACCTAAGAAATAAAGTCCAATTTAAAAAGAATTACACACAGAGACAGATGCACACACATGTACACACATAAACACACTCTTTTCCGCTTCTAGTTCTGCATATAAGGAAGGAAGGAGCTTCAACGTTACCACTCTATTGTAACAACAAGTAAAAAGCTGAACAGACTGAAAACACAACTCTGCTTGTATCCGTAAGAGAGATGAGGGCATAGGGCAAACTGTTGCCCCCACGACTGAGAGACAGACAGTTATATTCAAAGAGTCAGGGCTTATAGGAGCACTGACTCACAAGCACAAACCACCTTGTGAGCCAATGTCCAGGTAGACAAATCTAAACTCTAATTGATGAATTGCTGAAGTTTCAGTATAGACAAGTCTGGTAATTAGTTATGTCAGGGAGACCCAGAGCTATACATTTTTGTGAGTTTTTATCTCAATAACTTGGTCAGGAGCTCACAGTAAAGAGCAAAGAAAATCCCTCTCATGCTTTCAGTAGGGAAAGGGGGGAAAGGAACCATTCTGAAATATACCAGTGCACTTGGTTCTTTTAACAAGGCCTACCTTCAGTAGAAACTAGTTAACTAACACCTTCCCTGCTAGGGAATCATCATACCCAATTCTAGCACACTTTAGCAGTCCTTTCCCACCCAAGGTGGGAGAAAACAAACAAACCAAACCAAGAAACACTCGTGAAGTTCACAGAGTAGAGGGATAGGCCCACTAAAAGAATGATATCTAATCATAGGACCATAGAATGTTCTCCCATCACACCTTGCCACCATATTATTAAAGCAGTTCTTTTCACCGTGTACATCATGCAACACTGTTGAGAAAAAAATTACAAGCAATATGAAAAGAAAAACAAACACACAATTTGAAGAGATAGAGTAAGCATCAAAATCAGACATGATACGGATGTTAGAATTATCAGACTAGTAATTTCAAACTATGACTAATATGCTCAGGGTTCTAAGAGATAAAGTAGAAAGAACATAGTAACAAATGGGAAATGTAGGCTGAGGGATAGAAATCCTAAGAAAGACCAAAAAGAAGTGTTAGTCATCAAAGCACTATAACAGAAAGGAAGAATACCTTTGATGGGCATAATAGTCTGGACGTGATGTAGACAACAATCTCTAAACTTGAGGATATATCAATAGCAACCTCCAAAACTGAGAAGCAAAGAGAATGAAGAATAAGAAAAACAGAACAGAATGTCCAAGGACTTTGGGATAACAACAAAAGGTGTCTAATATGCATAGAATGCCAGAAAGAGAGAAAGGAACAGAAGAAATACTTGAAACAGTAATAACTGAGAATTTCTCCCAGATGAATGTTCTTCCAAACACAGAGCCACAGATCCAAAAAGCTCAGAAAACACCAAGCAGAACAAATGCAAACAAAACAAAATAACAACAACAACAACAACAACAACAACAACAAATCCCGCAAAGTACATATAGGTATGTCATTTCAAACTACAGAAAATAAAAGATACAGAAAAAAATCATGAAAGAATCCATCTTACAACTGAAGCTTATTCATCTTACAACTGAAGGCTTATACCCTTTAAATAGCATCTCCCCCTCTCCTGCAAACCCCAGCCCAGGTAACTACTGTTTAACTCTGTTTCTATGAGTTTGACTTTTTTTTTTTTTTTTTTTAGATTCTACTTGTAATTGTGATCATACAATGTTTGCCTTCATATAATTTCACTTAGACATAATGTACTCTAGGTCCATCCATGCTGTCGTAAATGGCATTTCTTTTCTCCCTCATAGCTGAATTCTATGCTATTATATATATATACACGTATATGTATATATATATACATATATATGTATATACACATATGTATATATGTATATGTATATACATATACATGTATAATATATATAATTATATATATACATATATATAGCTATTGTATACATAGACAATGTGTATGTACATTATATATTATATACACATACATATATTTATGTATTCACACATACATACATAAACATATATACACATTTAAATATTATATATCATTATATTGTATATATACATACTTATATATGTATATATATATACACATATATACGTATACATATACACATATACATATATATGTATACGTATATATACATATACGTATACATATACGTATACATATATGTATGTATACACATATGTATACGTATATGTATACACATATGTATACACATATGTATATGTATATATGTACACATATATACATATATATGTGTATATATACATATATGTATATATATGTGTACATATATATACATATATAAGTATGTATATACACACACACACACACACTCATACCACATCTTCTTTATCTATTCATCTGTCAAAACTTAGGTTGTTTTCTTATTTTGGCTATTCTGAATAATACTGCAAAGAAGATGGGAATGCAGATATCTCTTTAAGACATAGATTTAATTTCCTTGAGATATATTTTCCAAAATGAAATTGCTTGATCATATGGTAGTTATATTTTTAATTCTTTGGAAAAATGGCTACTCAGGACCTTTGACCATTTTTAATTGGATTATTTGCTTGTTTTGCTACAGAGTTGCATAAATCTCTTATATATTTTGGATACTCTTTATCGGATATATAGGTTTCCTTTGCTGTGCTGAACATTTTTAGATCAATGTAATCCTATTTATTTTTGCTCTTGTTTCCTGTGCTTTTAATATCACATTCAAGAAATTATTGCCAAAACCAATGTCAAGGAGCTTTTTCTCTATTCTTCTAGAAGTTTTAAAGTTACAATCTTATATTTAAATGTTTAATCCATTTTGCATTATTTTTTGTGAGTGGTGTAAGATAGGAGTCCAATTTCATTCTTTAGCATGAGGATAACTGTTTTGGCCAATAAGTTTAATTGAAGAGACTATGCTTTTCCTATTGTGTGTTTTTGATGCCTTTGTCAAAGATTAGTGGCACATGTGTGCACGGAATTATTCTGTGCTCTCTATTCTGTTCCTTTGGTTTATGTGTCTGTTATGCCAGTATCATACTGTGTTGATTTCTAGAGCTTTGCAATATAGTTGAAATCAGGAAATGCGATGCTTTCACTTTTGTCCTTCTTTCTCAAGACTGCTTTGGCAATTCAGGTGTTTTGTTTTGTTTTGTTTTTTGTGATTCCAGCTGAATTTTAGGATTTTTTTAAAAGATAAGACAGATAATTTTATTTCTTCCTTTCATACTCAAACACCTTTTATTTCTTCTTCTTTTTGCCCAATTGCACTGGCTAGGACTTCCAGTATGATGCTGAACAGAAGTGCCCACAGTGGGTGGGCATCCTTTTCTTGTTTCTAGTTTTAGAAGGAATGTTTTCAGCTTTTCACCATTGAGTTTGACGTTAGCTGTGGGATTACAATATGTAGCCTTATTGGCTTGAGGTACATTCCTTCGATGCCCAATTTGATGAAAGTTTTTATCATGAAAATAAATGAATTTTGTCAAATGCTGTTTCTTTGTATCAAGATTATCATATAATTTCTAGCCTTCATTTTATTAATGTTGGTGTATCACTTTTATTAATCTGTATATGTTGAGCCATTCTTGCATCCTAACAATAAATCTAAATTGGTCATGATGTGTAATCCCATTAATCTGCTGTTTCCTTTGGTTGGCTAATAATTTGTTGAGGACTTTGTTTTTTCATCTGTGTTCATCAGGGATATCAGCCTATATTCTCCTTTTCCTTTGATGTCCTTATCTGGCTTTGGTATCAGGGTAATGCTGACCTCATAAAATGAGTTTGGAAGAGTTCCCTCTTCTTCAGTTTTCTGCAAGAGTTTGAGAAAGATTGGTATTAATTCTTCAAATGGTTGGTGGAATTCTCCAGTAAAGCCATTTATGATCTGAGATTTTCTTTGTTGAGAGGTTTTTGATTACCAATCTAAATTCTTTATGCATTGTTGGACATTCAGATTTTTTTGTTTCCTTGTGATTGGTTCACTCTTAGTAGGTTGTACATTTCTAGGAATTTATCCATTGTTTAGGTTATCCGATTTTTTGGCATATAATTTTTCACAGATGTCTCTTATGCTAGTTTGTATTTCTGCATTGCATTGTCCCCTGCAATGTCCCATTGCAATGTCCCTTCTTTCATTTCTGATTTTTTTTTCCATTTATGTTCTCTCATTTTTCTTAGTTTATTTTTTTTAATTTTTTTAATGTTTTTATTTATTTTTGAGACAGAGAGAGACAAAGCATAAGCAGGGGAGGGGCAGAGAGAGAGGGAGACACAGAATCTGAAGCAGGCTCCAGGCTCTGAGCTGTCAGCACAGAGCCCCACATGGGGCTCGAACTCACAGACTGTGAGATCATGACCTGAGCTGAAGTCGGATGTTTAACCGACTGAGCCACCCAGGCGCCCCCCCATTTTTCTTAGTTTAGCTAAAGATTTGTCAACTCTGTTTAACTCTTCAGAAAAAAAAGTTCTTATTTTCACTGATCTTTTCTATTATTTTTCTGGTCTCTATTCTATTTATTTCTGTTCTGGTCATTGTTATTTCCTCCCTTCTGTTAATTTTGGGATTACTTCTTTTTCTAGTTCTTTGAGGTGTAAAGTTCTTTATGTGGGGCTTTTCTTTTCTATTTAATGTAGACATTTATCATCACAAACCACCTTCTTAGAACTGCTTTTGCTACATCATCCTATCAGTTTTGATATGTTGTACTTCATTTTTGTTTGTTTCATGGTATTTTTATTCCCTTTTAATTTCGTCTTCGATAACACTGTTTTGTGACCTAACATATGATCTATCCTGGAGAACGTTTTGTGTGCACTTAAGAAGAATGTGTATTCTGCTGCTGTTGGATGCATGTTCTGTATATGTCTGTTAGATCCATTTAGTCTACAGGGTGGTTCATGTCCAGTGTATCCTTACTGATTTTTTTTTGTCTGATTAACCTATTCATTGTTGAAGGTGAAATATTGATGTTCCCTATTATTATTGATTGCTGTCTATTTCTCCCTTCATAACTGTTAGTATTTACTTAATTTTTTAGGTATTCAGTGTTGGGTACATATATTTTTACAATTGTTATATCTGCTTGATGAGTCAACTCCTTTATCATTATATAATGATCTTTTTGTCTCTTGTTAAAGTTTTGACCTAAATTTCATTTTGCATGACATAATATAGCTATCTTTGTGTCTTTTAGTTTCTACTTGGAAGGAATATCTCCTTCTATCCCTTCACTTTGAACCTATGTGTGTCCTTAAAGCTGTATATTTCTTATAAGCAGTATACAGTTGAGTTTGTCTTCATCCATTCACTCACTGTATGCCTTTTGATGGAGAATTTAATCTATTTACATTCAAAGTAATTACTAATAGGTAAAGGCTCTCTAAAGTCATCTTCTTAAATGTTTTCTGGCTGTCTAGTAGTTTATTTGTTCCCTTATTCCTTTCTGGCTTTCTTCCCTCATGAAATGATGATTTTCCAAAATCATTTGCTTTGCCTTCCTTCTCTTTATATTTTGTAAATCTCCTGTAGGTTTTTGCTATGTGGCTACCCTTGAGGCTTACATAAAACATCTTATTGTTATAATAGTCTATTTTAAACTGATAATAAACTTAACTTTGATGACATACAAATACTATCCTTTTACTCTCAACATTAGATGTTTTATGTCATAAATTACATATTTTTATATTGTGTGTCCATTAAAAATTATCGTAGCTATAGTTATTTATAATGCTCTTGTTCTTTAACCCTATACTAAAGTGATTAACACACAACCATGTTACAGTCTAGGTTGTTGTTGCTTTGACTATATACTTACCTAACCAATATGCTTTATATTTTTATGCTAGTAAGTATAAGTATATTTTAATTTCAGCATTTGTTGTAAGGCAGGTCTAGTGGTGATAAACTCTCTCAGCTTTTGTTTGTCTGGGAAAGGCCATATCTCTCCTTCATTTCTGAAAGACAGTTTTACCAGATAAAGTATTTTCGGTTGACATTTTTTTTTCCTTTCAGCACTCTGAATATATCATCCTACCCTCTCTTCTTCTGCCAGGTTTCTGCTGATAGACTTAAGAGTGTTCCCCTTATATGTGAGGAAGTGTGTGTTTTTTCATTTGTTTGTTTTTAATATTGCTCCTTTTAATGCTCTCTCTTTACCTTTGACTTTAGATATTTCTATTATAATGTATTTTGGAGAAGATCTCTTAGGGTTGAATCATTTAGGGAATCTATGAGCTTTAGGAACTTGGATATCTGAATCTCTCCCCAAATTTGTGGTATTCTCAAGCCATTGTTTCTTTAAATAAGTTTTCTATCCCTTTCTCCATCTCTTCTCCTGTGACTCCAATAATATATAGATTGTTTCATTTTATAGTATCCTATAATCCCTAAGATTTTCTTCACTTTTTTTGTTGTTGTTGTTGTTGTTCTCCTCTGAGTGGATTATTTCAAACAATCTATCTTTGACGACACAGATTTGTTTTTCTACTTCTGGATCAAGTCTGCTATTGATGTTGTCTATTGCATTTTTAAATTTCATGTATTCTTTTGCTCTAGAATTTTCTTTGGCTCCCTATTATGATGTCTCTTACTCTGTTAAACTTCTTGTTTTGTTCATATATCAGTTTCCTGATTTCATTGCATTGCCTTTGCTTATTTGTTTCTGTATAGTTAATTGAGTTTCTTTAAGATCACTACTTAGAATTCTTCAGCAGGCAAATCAAAGGTCTTCATTTCTTTGGGGTCATTACTGGGAAATTATTGCATTCCTTTGGTGGTGTCATGTTTTCTTGATTTTTATGTTCCTTGAAGTCTTCTGTTGCTGTCTTTGCAATTAAAGAAGCAGCACCTCCTCTAGTCTTTACTGATTGGCTTCAGAAGAAAAGTGCATTCTGTCAGTCCTGCCAGGGATTTTGAGGTGTTCTTAGAACTTCTCTATCAGTATGCCTGCTCCATATTTCTTGTTCCCTCGGTGGAGAAAATTCTTAAGAGTGTATGTCTTCTCTCAGTCCTGCAAAGCCTGGCTGGGTGCTGACAGCCTCCTGTTTGCTTTCTCTAGGGTGGTTAAATATTCAAGATTGTGTACTCTCTCCTAACCCTGCAGACTTAGGCCAGATTTCTGAGTGTGCTAACTAGCTATCTGTGAAATCTCATACTCACTACCATCAGGTGTGTGCAACGAGCTGGTCATGGGGTTGGTATGTGTGTGAGGGTAAGGCATGCAGAGCATTGGTCGTGTCTGTGGGGTCGCTGGGGGGATCTACAGGTGACACGATCCTAGAAGCTTGTGGGTGTGTTTCCTGATAAATTCCACAAAGCAGTTAGTAAGATCCACATCCCTTCAATATCCTTGGAATTCTGGCTGCTGTTCTCCCAGTCCTTTAAGGTCCTCCAGTTGTATAGCACACTTCAGTATTCTAGATGGGGCAAGAAAGAAGTAGACCTCTTTGGCAGTGTCTTACACAGCTGGGAAATCCAGGCACTCACCCACAAACTCACTTTTCCTTATGGGGGAAATTATAGGCTTAGAAGTTCTCTTCTGGCAGTAAGATGTCCTGCCTTGGGGGTAGGGTGAAGCGGGTAAAGTGTAATGGCTTCTCTTACCCTCTTCAGTGGGTCCAAACTCAGAATTTTTTCTCCAGTAGTGTGCTGGAACTTCTTTGTTAGACTCCCAGAATTCCACAAAGGCATGTTAATCTGTGGCTAATTGTCACAATCAGTGTTCTCTGAGGGAAAGACAGTATTATACTACTACTCCACCATTTTGCTGACATCCACTAGTTTACAGTGTTATTTGAAAGTGAACTTGGATTAGTTGTAAGCGTATATTAAAAACTTTAGGATACCCAGTAACAGAAGTTAAAAAGAAAGTGTATCTGATATGCTAAGAAAGGAAAGAATATGAAATCATATAAAATGTTGAATTAAAATCACAAAAAGCAGAAAAATAGTGAAGAAAAAGACAGGAATAAAGAACAAAATTAGAAACAAATAGAAAGCTGTAACAAATATAGTAGCTATTAATCCAACTATATAAACAACCACTTTGAATGATGATGGTCTAAATACACTAATTAAAAGACAGAGATTATCAGAGTGGATTAAAAAAGACCCAATTAAATGATGCCTACAAAAAACAAAAACACTTTAAATATAAAGACAGATATATATTAAATACAGCTAGATGAAGAAAATATACCATGCTCACACTAATAAAAAGAAAGCAGGAGCCAACTTCAAAGCAAGGAAAGTTATTTGTGATAAAGGAGGACATTACAAAATGATAAAGGAGTAAATTCTCCAAGAAGAAATAAAATTTAATGTGTATGTATCTAAAAACAGAGCATATAACTATATAAGACAAAAACTGGTAGATTTTCAAGAAGAAATAGGTTAATCTATTATCATAGTTGGAGACTTATCAGAAATGGACATATTCAGCACACTAAAAATCAGTAAGGACACAGTTGGATTCAACATCACTATCAGTCACCTGGGTATAATTGACATCTATGGACGACATCATCCAACAACAGAAGAATACATGTTCTTCTCAAGCTCACATGGAACATTCACCAGAATACATCTTATTCTGGCTAATAAAACACACTTTGACAAATTTAAAAGAATAGGAATCATATAATAATGTCTGCTCCCAGACTACATGGAATTAAACTAAAAATATAACAAAAAGATGAACTGAAAAATTCCTAAATGTATGCACACTTTTAAATAACATATAAGTAAAAGAAGAAATCTCAAGAGAAATTTTAAAATATTTTGAACTTAACAACTACTACAACAACAACAAACCCAGACAATTTACCAAAATCAGTTGGATGCAGTAAAAGCAGTGCTTAGAGGGAAATTTATAACATTGAAACCATATATCAGGAAAGGAGAAATCTAAAATCAATCATCTAACTTTATACCTTAAGAAACTATAAAAATAAGAGTAAATTAAATACAAAGTAAGCAGAAGAAAAGAAATATAATAATTACAGCAAAAATGAATGAAATTGAAAACAAGAAATCAATTAATTTTTTAAAAGCTGTTTTCCAAAAAGATAATATCAGAAATGAAAGAGGAGATATCACTACAGATCCAAAAGACAATAAAATGATAATAAATACTATGAACAATTCTATGCCCACAGACTTGATAACATAGATGAAATAGAACAATTTCTTGAAAGACACAATTTATTATATCTTACACATGAAGAAGCAGAAATCTTGAATAGGCTTATATCTACATAAAAATTGAATCAGTAATTAACAACTTTCTAAAACAGAAAATACCAGACCTATATGGATTCACTGGTGAATTCTACTAAATATTAAGGAAGAAATTCTAACTCTCTAAAATTGGAGCACAGAAGCAGAGAGAATATTTCCTAATTCATTCTTTGAAGCAAGAATCACCCTGATGTCAAAGCCAGACAAAGACATCACCAGAAACAATTACCAGACCAGTATCTCTCATGAACATACACACAAAAATCCTCAACAAAATAACAGCAAATCCAATCCAATGATGGACAAAAATAATTATATAATCCAATTTATCCCAGGTATGCAAGGCAGTTTCAATATTTGAAAATCAGTTAAATCAATCCATCACATCAACAATCTAAGAAAGAAAAAAAAAATCACATGATCACATCAATATATGCAGAAAACTATTTTATAAAATATAACACCTTTTCATGAAAAAAACCCTCTTAGACAACTAGGATTAGAGGGGAACTTCCTTAACCTCATAAAGAATATCTACCAAAACATACAGTTAAAGTCACATTTAATGGTGAGAAATGAGAAGATTCCCCACTAGGATCAGGAACAAGGTAAATGTCCCCCCTCTTGCTACTCATTGTCAACACTGTATTGGAAGCATTAACTAATTCAATAAAAAAAAGTAAAGGGAATAAAATATATACAGTTTCAGAAGAAGAAATAAAACTATCTTGTTCATACGTGACATCACGACCTATGTAGAAATTCTGAAAAAAAAGGAGAAAAAAACACTCTTGGAACTAATAAATCATTGCAGAAAGATCGAAAGATACAATGTCAATATACAATAGTAAATAGTTCTTATATACCAGAAATGAACAAATGTAATTTGAAAATAAAAACACCATACCATTTATATTAGCACCCCCCAAATGAAATGCATAGGTCTAAAGCTAACAAAATATGTACAAGATCTATATGAGAAAAAACACAAAACTGATAAATAAAAATCAAAGAAGTACTAAACAAATGGAGATATATTTCATGTTCATGGATAGGAAGACTGAAGTTGTCAAGATGTTGGTTGTTTATAACTTGATTTATAGAATCAGTGCGATCCCAATCAAAATCCCAGTAAGTTATGATGTAGATATAAACAGATTTTAAAAGTTTACATGTAGCGGCAAAAGACCCAAGATATCTAATACAATATTGAAAGAAAGAAATAAAGTTGGGGAACTAACAATATTTGACATCAAGACTTATGATAAAGCTATAGTAAATAAGACATTATGTTATCGGCAAATGAGTAGACAAACAGGTCAATAGAACAGAATACAGAACCCAAAAATAGACTTACATAAATATATATAGTCAACTGATCATTGACAAAGGAACAAAAGCAATACAATGCAACAAAGATAGGTTTTCAACAAATAATGTTGGAATAACTGGACAGCCACATGCAAAACAAAAAAAATTAATATGGACACAGACTTTATACCTTTCACAAATATTACCTCAAATGGATCACAGGCCTAACTATAAAATGTAGAACTATAAAATTCTTAAAAGATAATATAAGAGAAAACCTATATGTTCGTGGGTATAGTGATGCCTCTTTTAAATACAATACCAAAGATGTAACCTATGAAAGAAATCACTGGTAAGCTGGACTTCATTAAAATTAAAAACTGCTCTGTGAAAGACCAAGCCAAGAGAATGAGAAGCCAACCCACTGGCTGGGAGAAAATATTTGCTTCAGATCCATCTGATAAAGCACTGTTATCCCAAATATACAATAAACTCTTAAAACTCAGCAATAAGAAAATAATCTGGTTTAAAAATGGACCAAACACCTTAACCAGCATCTCACCCAATAAAACAGACAGATGGCAAATCAGCATATGAAAAGATGTTCCATATCATGTCACCGGGGAAATGGAAATTAAAATAGCTATGAGATACCACTACATTTGAACATCCACAAATACCAAACACTGGTGAGGACGTGGAGCAACAGGAACTCTCATTCATTGCTGTTGGGAATGCAAAATGGTATGCCCACTTGGGAAGACAGTTTTACAGTTTCATATAAACAAAACATAGCCTTACTAAACAATCTGGGAATCACACTCCCTAGTAATTACCTGAAAAGTTGAATATTTATTTCCACATAAAAACCTTCACAGGTTTTTATGTTTATAATGGATTGATTCATAATTGCCAAAACATGGAATCAACCAAGATGTCTTTGGTAGATGAATTGATCAAACAAACAAAGAGACAAACACCTGTAGTAATCCATACAATGGAGTGATATTTAGTGCTAAAAAAGTTAAAGTTATCAAGCCATGAATAGGCATGAAGGAAACTTAAATGCATATTATAACATTCTGCTAAAGGTAAAAGATACTATAGAAATAGTACCAAGATTAGAGGTTGTCAGGGGTTCATGGAGATGAAGGAGAGGAATGAATAAGAGTAAAGAGGATTTTTAGGGCAGTAAAAACATTTGGTATATACTGTAATGATGGCTATATGTCATTATACATTTGTCCAAAATCACAGAATATACAACACCAAAAATGAACTGTAATGTAAACTATGGACTTTGAATATTAATGATGCTTCAAAGTAGGTTCATCACTTGTAAAAAATGTACTACTGTTGTTGGGGATGTTGATAATGGTGGATGTTATGGTTTGTGTAGGGGTGGGGTTATATGGGAAAATCTCTGTACTTTCATCCTTCAATTTTACTATGAAGCTAAAACTGCGCTAAAAAATCATGTATAATATATAATATAAAATACATTATTTCCACAAATATTATAAAGTTATATATAATACATTATAAGATATTTTCTTTCCATAAATGTATCAAAATCATTAGAGATGATACCATGAGGCATCATATTCAAATAGTATTCTAACACTAATATTAAAGGTTATCTTGAGAAATGTTCTGAGTTTTACTCACATTTTACAAAATCTTCAGTGTTCATATTATTTGAGGGTGGAAGCCTTGACAGTGGGGTAGAATAAAAAATAACATACATCTAAAAAACATCAGTTATAGGACTTAGGGACCATGCAGGCATAGGCATTTATGCCAATTTTCTAGATTTCTAATAGATTATTTTAGGAAGCTATTCTCAAGTGATAAACTATTCTTTCATAAATTCTAAGCAATAAAAAGACATATTACAACAGCATTAGGAATCAAAAGAAACAAATATGTAAATGACTCTGGTGGGATCCCATTATATTTTGGGCAATAGTATAGTATCACTATCTCTTCGTATATATCCATCAATACACCCTGAGCTCCTCAAAGGGTCAGGTCATTTTTTATTACAGTTGTCATTGCCTGTGTAACTCATTAACTGTTTACTGCTATAATCAACACACTAAAGCAATTTCATACTCATAACCTACATTTCAACCCTCCTTCCAGCCATTTACTTCCTAATCAATGCATTCTTTATTTTTCTCCATCAACATGGAGGACAGAATACCTTGTGATTTCTTCTGGAAAAAAAAAAATCTATCAAAAAGCATTACTGAATATTATATAGATTGAATTGTGTCCATCAAAATTCATATGTTAATCTCAGAATGTGACCTTATTTGGAAATAGAGTCATTGTAGAAATCATTAGTAAAGATGATTTCTGGAGTAGGTGGGCCCTAACTAGATGAATGACTAATGTCCTTAGAAAAAAGTGTAAATTTGGATGCAGAAATGCACATATAGGGAACACCATCTTAAGATTAGAATGATGCTGCCATGAACCAAGGAACTACCAGAAACTAGCAGGAAGCCCTGGAATAGATCATCCCCTGACATCTTCAGAGAAAGCATGGCCCTGCTAACACCTTAAGCTAGTACTTCTGGTCTCCAGAATCCTGAGACAATAGATTTGTGTTGCTCACCCAGTTTTTGGAACTTTATTCCAGTAGCCTTAGCACTGGAATGCTCACTAATACAGTGAGTCATGAAAACTATATTGCCTCATTTCCCTTGTTCAAGCAAACATCTTAAATTTCCTTAATAGATGCATTTTCCCTAGTCTTTTCTTGGCACCAGGAGGCATTTTATTTTCTTAGATCCTTCCCCAAACCAAGAGCCTCTTCTACTCCACAACTGCATATCTTTATCTCATTAATATGCAGAACAATTCAAAACTACCCCAAAATTCTACCCCAAGTAATGGCAGAGTAATCTGAATTACATATGTTAACTTTCTTTCCATTCTTATAAACTTTTACATTCTAGGTATTATCATATTCAGTTGACAGTTAAAGAAAATGAAATTCCAAATATTAAGTGGTTTCAGATCACAGAGCAAGAAGGTGGGGCAGCCAGCATTCCAACCCAGATTAGTGTTTTCATAGTCAAAAACACCTAACTCCTATTTGGCTATTTCCACACATAGAGGTAGTTGGACTGAACTGAATCTTCAGTTTAGTTTAAAAACTGGTCAGATTGAAATGAAAAATTAACTAAATTGAAGATCAACTTGAATGATGGCTCCATCCAATCTAGCCAAACTAAGTGAAATGGTCATACATCAGATAGTCTATGATTTCCTTTACTCTTGTTGAATAAATCACCTGAGGATTTCCCTGAGGAGCCGTAGTCAGGATTCCTCGCTGTAGAAGACTTTGGCCTGTGCTTTAACATATGTTCAGTGATGTGCAGATTCTTCTGGGACATTCATACTAGATAATCAATTGTCTGATTATTATTGTGAAAACCACTAGAGACATTTCCCTCCCCAACCCACATTCTTTTCACAAAAAGTTTAATGTATTACTCTTCACATATCAAACTTATCTCTTCCCTTTTCCTCCACTCCTACTCTCTGTCATGTCTCATATTTTGTAATTCACACAGACATATCTGATAAAGGCCCATCAAAACCACTGAAACTCATCCTTTGTCTTTCCAGTTCTCATCACTCATTAGTGACACATACAGATAAGTCTTTGACTATTTTGCTATCTCTCTCTCTCTCTCTCTCTCTCTCTCTCTGTCTCTCTTTCTTTTTAATTCCTCACATTTTAGTGTGCACAAAGAGCTGAGAGACAAAGGCTCATCAAAGCCATTATTAGGCTACGTTTATCTGCTATGAAATGCCTTTGTCTTCTATTAGTTTTTAAAATGGTCCCGGCCCTTGTGTTGCTAGCTGGAATCTCTCATTACATTTGCTCCTTTTTCATCTGTTACTGAAATAGCAGGGTTACTTGGTGACTTTTTTGTCTTGCATATACAGTGATGAGAGTATCTCTGAGCAATCTTCTAGAAGTTTGAATTCAAAAGAGAAGGTTTTTTTTTTAATTAAAATATTAAGTGCTGCCTGCATTTATGTTTATTATCTGTGGAGTGTTCATTTTTCATACTCATTCCCTTGCAGTGTGAGAGCATTGTTATGCAATGATTATTCCCAATGCCAAGCTATCAACAGGAGCATTTTGAGATAAACAATGTGTTTACAATAGGAACTGTAGTGGTGTCTTTTGTTTTGGAAGATGTTGGCATTTGTATTATTATTCTGCTCAGGAACGAGCCTTTCTTTCTCAGCCTATTGGAGAATTGCTATAATTTTCTCAGTGATTGTAAACAGAATTGGACCTCTCCTCCATGTCACTACCAGCTAAGGTAAGGTTCTTTAGATTTTTGGTGACTCTAGTTATTTTATTCACTCATTTGTGCATTCATTTATTCACACACTCATTTATCAACCACTAACAACGCAGTTTAAAATAATGTCCAGGAAATTGTCCTTCTAACACCCTCTCATCAAACTCTTAATCTATGAATTTTCAGGGAAAAAAATAAAGTTTACAGTAACAGGGAAAACTAAAACCAGTAGACAAATCTAGGAGAGATTTTCACTGATTTAAAGGCTGAGTGATTTAGATTATGAAATATAAATGGTACCTATTAAGACTTAACCTCACATAACAGTCAGTAGCCAGAAAGTTAATTGTCTCTTCCATTCTATTTTATACTTGGAGTAGGGTGACCCCAGCTTTAAAATAAATACACAGACAAATAAACACTTATATGCATTTGGAAAGATCATCTCAGAAATAATGGATAAAAAGTAAGGGGAATTAGGAGATACGGAGGTAGTTTAGGGAAAATGATGGTACTCATATATATTTCTTCAAACAAGATCCATGTAGGGGTGGAAAGTGGAGCTAAAACTAGTGATCATAGAAATGCACTCTAGCCCTAAGAGTTATTTATTTGTGTGTTCTTCTCCTGCCTACCAAATCTCAGGAAACTCAGCAATAAGAGTGGGAGAATAGCCACCTGTCTCAGAATAGCCACTGCACTAGAAAGGACCTATTCAACCCAGGAAATTGAGCTAGTGGTGTTTATCAACCTTCCTTGTAAAGAGGAACAGAGCCAAAAAAATGTAAAGGAACACAGCCAAATAAAACTCTATGTTATTTTGCATATATATATATATATATATATATATATATATATATATGATGTAAAGAAGCAGAACCAAATAAAATTACTATACTATACTCTCTTATCAAGTGACAAATCAAACAAGAAATTGAATAGCCCATAATTACTTATTTATGAATTTTGTGGCTACATCACAGATTTCTGATAAATGCCCTATTCTAGATAAACTTTTCTGAATGCTTTATTTTGAAAGACATTATTCAAAATTGGTATAGATTATCAGCTCTAACTCTGGCTTCTGTGGTCTCTTTCTTGTAATACCTATTGAAATAGCTTATGGAGATTTAAGATACCTCTGAATATTCAGGTTAATATTCCCTTTCCCTTAACATATACTATTAGGTTTTCCTTAATTTTTCCATTTTTCAAATGAGGAGAGTTAACAAATATTGCTATGGAGGTACAGGGCAAAAGCGAGGATATTGATTACCTGAAGTTTCCTTGGATTCAATTACAGAAAATTTAAGGCTCTTATTCTAAGTTGAGTATTTGAGAATAGTTACACCATGGGTCCTTGTGCTACTGTACTTTTAATAAGTGGGAATTTTTGTTTATATACTGTTTGAAAGGCTAATATAGGATGTTAGAAGTATAAGAGGTTAAGGTCAAACAATCGTTAAATATCTATATATTAAAGTATCCTGGGATTGCTTCTGCTGCAATTTCTTTTCTTTAAGGCTTCTCAAAGAGTCTGCTTGGTGTAACAGAAAGGACATCAACTTTGCAGAGAATAATCTGGATTTGAATCCAGGCTTTATTAATTACTATTTTTGTGATCTTGAGCAACGTGCTGATATCTCTGAGCCTCCTCAGTAATGAGAATAATGATTGTATTTGATTATCAAACGAAATTACCCATACAAAGCACACAGGGAATAAACACTCAATTAGTTGTTTCTTTATTCCTAGTGTATATTGCTAGTGTACTCATATCCACACACAATACATGCAGCTTTTTAGTTCAAAGTCTATGGGGGCAAGTTATCACTATCTTAAAAATATTTTGCAAGAGTCTTCTCTTCTCTGTTTTTTTTTTCCCCCATGGGCTGGGTGAAGATAGCCACCCCCATGGGCTGGGTGAAGATAGGTCATCACAAAATCATCAAGTTTTACTTTTTTAGAACCTTCTCTGGAGACAGTGACTTTATTGACATTTAAATAGATAGTTGCATTGCATCCACACTTTCATTGTATGTATTTGCTCATAAACTTACCTGGGCTCATTGTCAGACCACATTTCCCAGTTTCCCTTGCAATCAGAGGTTTCCATAAGACTGAGTTCTAGCCAATGAAATAGAAGGTCCCTCTCAAGCCTGGTCCATGAAAAGTGTCTCTTATGTATTCCTTCTTTCTCTCCTTTTCCATTTCTTTCTTTTTATTTAATGATTATTTATTTACTTTGAGGGAAAGAGCGCGCACATGCACAATTGGCAAAAGGGCAGAGACAGAGAGGGGGAGAGAGGAAATCCTCAGTGGGCTCCACAGTAAGCACAGAGCTCGCTGCAGGGCTCCATCTCAGGAACCGTGAGATCACGACCTGAGCAGAAACCAAGAGCTGGACGCATAACTGACTGAGCCACCCAGGCATCCTTCTCCTTTTCCATGTCTGCTGGCTGCAATAAAGGAGGTCTATGGGGAAATCTTAGGAATCACAAATTGCAGATGAGAGAGGCTCAAGGTACCAAGAGTTTGAGCACTGCTTGGAAGACAGCTGCCCAACCAAGATACCAACTTATCTGAGCAAGAAATAGACATCCTTTGTATTAAGCCTGTATTGCCTTAATTAATAGAAGTACTTAGCACAACAGATAGCAAACAGTAAGCATCCAATAATTGTCCTCCTTTCCCCTTGTCAGCACATATTAATTCAATACATAGTCTAAACTGTGGACAGACCCTGGAAACAATCTCTGGTACTGCCCAACTGCAATTACAAGTTTAAGACTTGACCACTTGTTTATATATGTGCCTCCCACTACCACCCCGGTAACTTTTGAGCAGCTTAAAAATTGATTATTCACTGTTCCATCTCTGTTGCATTGCTCTAAATGCTTAATAAATGTTTCTTGAACGAAAGAAAGAAAAATACCAGCAGGAAGACCAAGGGGTTGGAAAAGAAAATACAGTTAAGGCCAGGACATGTAAAATATAGTGGTGAAAAGCTCAGATTCTTTTACTCAGAAAGCCCAAAATTTGTGGCAGAATCCTGAGTAAACCCCTTATTAGCTGAGGTTAGTTGACCTCACTGAATTTCATTTCCTCATGTATAAACTGAAGATAATAATAGTACTCATAGGATTAGCCAAGGTTGCGTGTTATCATTGTTATTATCATTAGGAAGGGAATTTGTAGCTATATGAAGACAGCAGAGAAGGCCCATACACTCTTCAAAAATTCCTGGAGTGATAGGATCTGTCTCAGATCCTTCCAGTGAATATTAGTTCCTTTAAAAGAACAAACTCTCAGAGATACACCAGGCATTACTAAGCAATTACTCATCCATAGCCCAAAACAGTATTTGTTAATGTCACAGTGACTCTTATGTATCTAGGAAACATCTTAACTTTTTGAAATTTTGAGCAAATGAAACTCATTCCTGGAATTCAAAACTATAACAAAAAAGAAAAAAAATGCAAACCACAAGACAAACAAAACAAACACAAAAGAAAAGAAATTAAAAGAAAAGAATGGGTGGAAGATAAGAGAAACCAAAGTAAATGAAATAAGTGAGAAGCAGTTTTTCACTGAATCAGAACGGAGAAGAATAAAATAGGTGTATATGACATAATCACTGCTTGCAGCTGAATTAACATTGGCAATGCTAGCATAATTTGACATCTAAATAAAGATATTGAAAGTGGGAAAAAAGGTGACATTTCAAAAGAGTCAACTGTGTGATTAGGCAGTGTAAAAGTTGTTTAAATATCAACCTTACAAATCATTTAGAAAGCATTTAACACACAAAACAGTTGGAGATTGAAAAAATAAAATGATTAGTTAAAGAAAAAGTAGGTGGCTTTTAAAGAGTATAAACTGTCAGGGATAATGGAAAAGATAATTCTGTAGATATTACCTCTGCTTATTACTCTTTTTATCATTTCTTTTTCTTAAAAGCAAACAAAATGAGTTATGCAGCCCCAAAACCTTTGTATTTAGAATCTCCACTCAGTGTGCATTCTTCTTGCCTCCTTTCTACACATTAGAAAAGCTGTTCAGGTAAAAAAACAATAGATGCCTGATATGTGTAAGTCTATCCTACAGATAGAAGTAGAAGATCGTGGTGTTTCAAGATTCCGGAATGGCAGTGTCCGAAGGAACCTTTAAGGCAAACATACGTAGTTTCGATTTCTAGCTCTGCCGCATACATACTAATCATGGATTATTTCATCTCACAGAACCTCAGTTTCCTCATCCATAAAAATGAATAATAACATATAACAGATTCAGGATACTGAAATATTCATAAATATACTTGCTTTTGTACTCCAAAAGTACTTTTGTACTTTTTTGTACTCTGAAAGATCTCCTTTGTCCTTGCCCCAGATCAAACAGCACATTAGTGCCAAAGATAAGATTAAAACATACAGCCTAATCTGTTATAAATCCACTTATTAACAAATAATTGCAAAGCATTTGCTATGTGTCCAACAATGTTCTAATTACTGGCCATACACTGGTAATCTGTGGAGACATATTGCCTGGACTTGAGGAGCCCATGGCCTGTCCAGGGACAGAAGTGGGAGGGCAGAAGACAGAAAATAAACAAAACAAATATCAGATGGTTGTACGCTGTAGTGAGAGAATTAAAATAGGATGCTTTGATAGAAAGGTGGCTCTGTTGGGGTTTTTACGGAAGACCTCTTTGGGGAGATAATACTTAATCTGTGAACTGAAGTACACGATGAAAGTCGCCACAGGGACGAAACTGGTGTGGAACTGGTAGAGCAGGAATTGGCTGAGCATATTCAAGAAACAGAAAGAGGTCAAACAGAGCAGACAGAAATAGGGTGGCATCAGACAAAGTCAGAGAGGTAGGCAGATACCATTTATGCCACCTATTATAGGTGTTTCCAAGCCAAGGTAAGAGTTTGGATTTCATTCTACGTGATATTAATAGACAAAACAAAACAAAACAAAAACATTGGAAGGTCTTAGCTGGAATGACATAAACAGATGTAGAGCTACAGAAGAAAGTGAGAGAAAGCTTGGAAGAGAGTTTCCAGAACAAAGAAAGGAAGTAAGAGAGAGAGGGAAAAGAGAGAGAGAGAGAGAGAGAGAGAGAGAGAAAGAAGGACGAAGAGACAAGGAGAGGGAGAGAGGGTTTGGAAGGAAGAGAAGGAGAAGGAATAAGGTATACAACAATGTGTTAACTGGCCATGATTTATCTTTGTTAGCGTCAAAGTTCAAGCCACTCTTAGATACTGTCTCTAGAAAGCAAAACAAAATAACAATAAATAAAAACCTGTAGATGAGTAACGTTCTAAAACAAGGGAAAATAGAGAATGTTTTGTTGAAGACATTGGGAACTAGGAAAGCAGGAGGAGGTGACTTTTCAAACACAAAGCAAAGCAGCCTCAAAAATGTCCTTTCCACATGTCAACTCCCCCCCAAATCCTCATCCTACAAACCTGCCTCATGTCTCCCCTTCTCTCTGCTTCTCAGCACACCTCTCTGCCTTGCCTCTGTTCACAGCACTGCAGGAATGTCTTCTTCTTCTCCCTGCTCTGGAACTTCTCCTTAGGGTCTCCTCTCTCTGAAGTTGATCAATTTAGTCCTAATTTAGATCCAGCCATGTTCCAACTCAGGGACACAAAGGTTCTTCCTTTGGATTCCCCGGATTAGTAAAGGAAGAAATCTAACTGGTAGGAGTGGGAAAGTTGTGACTGACTAGTAACGGTGATAATTTGTTTTAATCTTTTAAATGTTTTTAATTTATTTTTGAGAAAGAGACCGAGCATGAGCAGGGGAGGGGAAACAGAGAGGGAGACACAGAGATTTCTTTTTTTTGTTTGTTTTTAATGGAGGGGGATCATATATGTATCAATTCAGTGAATCTTTAGTGTAGGCAGCATTATAAGATCCTCCCAAAGATTCCTGTCCCTTATATAATCTCCCTTCCCTTGAGTGTGTGTGGGTCTTGTGACTGTAATGGATGTCACTCTTGTGATTAGCTTACATTATATGTCAGAAATAAAGGGATTGGCAGATGTAATTAAGATTCCTAATCAGCTGACATTGAGTTCATCAAAAGGGAGATCAGGTGAACCTTGTAGTAGAGAATTTAGGCCATATATGAAGAAACAAATTTGAAGCAAGGCAAACTCTGTTTTGCCATATTGTTGAGAAAGCCCATGTAAAGAACATGTGACCAAGATCTAGGTGCTGAGCAAGAATATGGCATCCTCAGTCCTACACACTCAAACAACTAAAGTCAGCCAACAACCACATGATTTGGAAAACAACTTCAGTCTGCCGAGAGGAAAGCAGTGCATTTGCAGCACACTTGAGAACCTGTGCAGAGGATGCAGCCTTGGTCTCTGGAACCTAGACTCCAGACCCATGGAGACTATGACCCGTATATATGATACATGTTGTTGTAAGTGGTTCAATTCATGACAGTTTGTTATGCATCAAGAGAAAACTAATATAGTCTGTGGATAACATTTACAGACTGATCTCAATACTCTTATTGTGCAGTTATTTTCACTTTCTCTGTAAACTCCCTTTTTCTGCCTTTAGAACAACGTTTTTATCTCTATCTTAGCATTTTTTTTTTAGTTACTATTACTGGTTTAGTCTATCCACTTGATGGCCTGTTGTAACCATTTTCTAACTCGTTTTTCTAACTGGCATTATCAAACATTCACTCATTTCCCAAGGTCATATGTGTTTATTTTTTTATCCTTCTTTTAAAATCCTACTTACCCTTCTAAATATAGTTTAAAGCCACAACCACAATAAAGCCTCATCTGAGTACAGTAATGTCCATTGATTCTAAACTCCTTTAAAACTTTCCTTATGCATTTTTGTATTGCTTTTTGCCTTGTTTTATGGTTATTTGATTGTTTCCTAACTTCAATTGTATTGCAAGCTTCATGATAGCAGAAATCATATTTTTTCACTAGAATGAAATACAATATTCATTATTTGCAGCTTCTATATACGCAAATGTATTTGTAATTCTAAAATCAATAATCATGGCATTTCCACAGGCTTTTCACACTTTTTAAAGGACAGGCACATGTGCAGTGACAAAACTTGAGTTGCATGACACACATATTCCAAGCTGAGGTGGACCAAGGCAATCCTGATTTTTTTGTTTCCAGTCCCATACTAGAAGCAAGTGTTCTTTTTGTAGTCTATTTAGTGCCACACTTTTTGCATTGTTGTGCTTTTTTTTGGTGATTTTGCTGTTTAAAATGGATCCCAAGCACAGCACTGAAGTACTGTCTAGTATTCTTACGTTCAAGAAGGCTATGATATACCTTATGAAGAGAATACAAGTGTTAGGTGGGCTTCATTTAGGCATTAGTTATAGCACTATGGACTGTGAGTTCAATGTTAATAAATTGATGATATATTCTAAATAAGGAGGTATCTTTAAACAGAGATGCACATAAAATAAGACTATGTATTGATTAACTGACAAAAATGTTGTGACTTGAGGCTCACAGGAACCTAACCTTATCTTTCTCCTAGGAACAATGATTTTGCATTTGCTAATTCAGTGTTCATAGCAACTTTATAGAATGTAACTACTGCAAATAACAAGAATCAGCTGTACTTGGTACATTTTTTCACTTCCATCTAAGAATTCCCAAATGTGCCCTGTTTTCTTATACAACTGGCTCGTTTGTCCATTCATTCACCCACCTGACTGTTCATTAGATATTTATTTATCCTTTTTGCCAGACACTGCTTGGGATGAAGATGCAAGGACAAATAAGAAAGGCATTATCCTTGTTTTTAGGAATCTCACAGCCTATCAGTGAATGACATAAAATGGCAAATGCTAAAATGCAACAGATACAGCATTTATGGAAGTTCACAGGAGGAAAACCAAACTTAGAATAGGATGTCAGTTTTTTTCTGAATGAATAATAAATAAAAAATATTCTGCTGAAGGAAAATGTCAGAAAGAAGGATGGTTCCTTAAGTGTGAGAAAACTTGGCATGGGTAAAGAGTTGAAACAATTCTAGTATAGCTGGAGGGTGGCAATTCAGAAAGAGAATGATATGGGGTAAAGTGAGAGATACAGAAAGGACTTAGTATCCTTTTGTTTATTTATTTATTTATTTATTTATTTATTTATTATTTATTTAATTTTTTAATGGTTTTCTTAAATTTATTTTTGGCAGCAAGAGAGACAGAGCATGAGTGGGGGAGCGGCAGCGAGAGAGGCAGACACAGAATCCGAAACAGGCTTCAGGCTCTCAGCTGTCAGCACAGAGCCTGACCCAGGGTTTGAACCCATGAACTGTGAGATCATGACCTGAGCTGAAGTCAGATGCTTACCTGACTAAGCCACCCAGGCACCCCAGAACTTGGTATACTTTTGTAACAACCTGCTCCTCTGCACAGAAAAATGTTCATTAGAAGTGATTGTCTGGGCACTTGGGTGGCTCAGTTAGTTAAGGGTCCAACTCTTGATTTCAGCTCAGGTCATGATCCATGGTTCATGGGATTGAGCCCTGTGTCCACGTTCATGTTTGAGATTCCTTTTCTCCCTCTTTCTCTGCCTCTCCCCTGCTCTCTCTCTCTCTTAAAAAAACAAATAAAAAAAGTGATTGTCAAAAAGAATAATAAGAATAATCAATACATGATGGCTGAAGGGATAAACTAAATTTTACATAAATTACCCAAAAGGTAGATTTTTTTTTTTTTAACGTTTTTTATTTATTTTTGGGACAGAGAGAGACAGAGCATGAACGGGGGAGGGGCAGAGAGAGAGGGAGACACAGAATCGGAAACAGGCTCCAGGCTCCGAGCCATCAGCCCAGAGCCTGACGCGGGGCTCGAACTCACGGACCGCGAGATCGTGACCTGGCTGAAGTGGGACGCTTAACCGACTGCGCCACCCAGGCGCCCCAAAAGGTAGATTTTTAAAATGGATTTATTCAAAATTAGTAGCAGTAACATTTTAAGATATATACGTATATGCCATTAGTTAAATTAGATGTTCAAATGGTAAACTGAAAACTCCTGTAAGGTTAAAAATCAAAGCAAAACAAATAAGCAACCCAACAAACAAACAAAACATTTATAAAGCATTTTGCATAATAGAATAACACAATTTAAGGAGTGTCCTGCCAATACTTATTAATTTTCCATCAATAAGGTAAATTAATTCACTATCAATACAGCTTTTCAAAAGCACATAATCCCCTAGTGGTTTATGAAACATTAATACAGGTTTATCATATCATGAAACTATCATTCTCATTTAAAATTCCAGAGTTGATGAATTTTGATTCCTGTTGCCTGTGCCAAAACAATAATAGGCTGATTCTTTTCCCTGGAATTCTCATAAAATAGAGGTTTTTATCCTGTCAATTTTAATGTTAGTAGTTGTCTTAAATTTTTTAATTTCTTCTAAATTTAAAATTTTTTGTGTACTAATGACTTTCAGTCTGGCTAAATATCTCTCAAAGGAGATACAGGCATGTGGGATATTAACTATTTGCATCTGTACTTTGTTGAGCCTTTATGGATCAAGAGAGTTTTCTGTTGACCTTTGTATCACCTAATCTGTGACCACAGTTCTTTGTGAAATTAAATTACCATTAAAAATTTCATCACTGATATTAAATCCGCTATAAATAAATACTTACTCCACTGAGAATATTGAAGCATGTAACCCACCTGAAGGGATATATGGTTAACTATAGTGAAAGATTATCTAAATCTGCAGCTATATCTGTATCTATCTGTTTATATGTCTCTATAGATATAGATATAGATATATCCATACACTTATCACTATATATGTGTGTGTGTGTGTGTATATATATATATATATATATATGAAAATAAATATATAAATAAATCTATTTCCTATATACTAGGAAGGAAGAAAGGAAAATTATTCAAAGGAAGTAAGATTTATTCAAGGACTGACTACTAGTCCTTGATTTTTCCTGAGCCTCCAAGGAAATTTAATTCATGTTTTATGATTTAAGTAGATATAAATACATGAAAGAAAGTACACAAGATTAAATGAATTTTTGAATGTATATCATACTGTTTTATTTGGCAGAGTATGAAAGAAGATTAGTTTGTTTTTTTTTATTGTGTGTTCCATGGCACAGTAATTTTATAGGAAGTTAATGGATCTTGCTTGAAAAAAGAGAGAAAGGGCTCTTTATAGGATCAGAAGATCATTCAGAGAAATGCTGAGCTGGAGAGGAAAGACTGACCTTTCAAGATGCTGACCACACCTGAAATATGAATAAAAACAATAAGGAAAAAGAGATGGTTTTCACTTATATGACAAAAATCAAAAAGAATGATGCTATTCAGAACTGCATGAAGGGGAAATGATTTCAAGAAGTAATTAGGGAATCCAGCAAAACTAAATGGGCCTTTATGTTTACCATAAAGGTTGCCTTCTAGTTTCTCTCTACCAAGGGGTGTTTTTTATAACATCATATGTATTTTATATGTATTTTATCATATGTATTTTATAACACTGCAATAAGAAATAACCTAAACATTAGGCATGTGGATGTCAATTTCGTACATTGTGATATATTAAAATGAAAAAATGTGGGGGGGGGTCATAAGATCACTATGGAAAGACAATTGTTATGAAATACATTGTTAAATATGGAAAAGTATATTATAGTATTATATATATGAATATTCACTAATATATTAATAAGTTCAGAAAGATAAGGACAAAATATTAACATTTCTGGATGGCTTAATAGTGATTCTATTTTATATTTATATACTAATTTATATGCTCACATGATTTTTAATTTTTCTACAATGATGATTATTGTATCATATATGTAAAACAAATTTTAGTTAGTACCTTTCACTCTATTTTCTTATATGTTCCTTTCTGACCTCCTCAAGTGATTTTAGTTTTGCTGGGAACTATCTGAAATATAGAAGTATTGTCTTATTGAAGTTAAAGATGAGCTTCCATAGGCTGTTTGAGCACAAGAGGAAATTTATAAGGACTTCTACAAATTCAGCCTTCAAAATCGGTTTCTAAACTACTTGTGGAAGGGTTCAGTTAGGCATGCAATTACCCATCACAGGTCTAATTGCCCATTTGCATGCACAATTTAGAAAGGCACAGTTGAAATTTAGTTCTGGGCTCTCCAATGCTAATTTTCTCCCTTGAAATTGACATTTCAAAGAACATCAGGTGGCTAAAACCCCAGATTTGTTATTTATCTCAACAGGAAGAAAACTATTTTCCCTTCCAAGTTTAAGGTTTGGTTTAAAAAATTAAATTAAGAGATGAAAGGGAAAAGACAAGCATGCAAAGGAATATACAATCCCTCCACATTATCAAGAACAGACTCTTGTTTCCCTTGAAAGGAGTTAACATGTGATTGGTTATCCAATTAGCAAGGCTTGTCCATACTTCGGCATGGAGAGGGAAAGATATTTAACCATCCTTTAGCTTTATGCCTCCTTTTACAAATATCTCTAACCTCCCCTGTAAAATTAGTGGTAATAGCACATTATTTCTTTGGATAGTTTTGAGAATTAGAGTCAATAATGTGTATAAAAAATTTACATAGTAGGCCCTCAATATTAGTCATCTATTTGTTCCTGTTTTCTTATTTTCTGTACTGCGAGCCTTCACCTTCATAGGTAATAATATATAGAATTGATTCGTACCAGCTAATGACTGAAAGGATTAGTAAGTGACAAAACAGAGACTTCTCTTACTTGCCAAGTGAGTTTTGTGGGTCTTAATTGAAGAGATTGGAAACAGATGTATTTATTAATTTGCTAGTTAGGCTCACTCACTGAGCTGTTTAAAATAGTGGTTATCAACAGCTGGTATCAATGGTAAGGAAAAGGTGAAGTCCTTACTAACTAGCAGGTATTGTGAAAATCTAGCAATCAATCTTGCCTGTACCATATACATTAAAGACAAAAGAAACCAACCAAACCAACTAACAACTGTGGAGGCCGTTGGGAGTGTACTATACACATAGAAGGTGTCTGACTTCTATGTAAATCCCGGAGGAGTAAGGGGTGGTCTGACTAGCTGCTTTGGCAGTAAAACAAGGTGTAATTGTGTTGCCTTGTGGCTAGCCTGGACTCTCAGAGAAAAACATATGGCTTCCTGTGGAGCAGGATCTTAGACTTGTCCAAGAGAGCCAACTGGAGAGATAAACACCCCTTGGTAGAGAGAAACTAGAAGGCAACCATGCTGCCCTTGCTCTCCCAACTCCTACAGCTTTCCTGATTAATGTTCTCCCTGGCTGAGGGAGAGACTTCGACTCTAAATCAAGGAGAGTTTTTACTATTCCATGAGCTTAAGCATGTCTTAGTGAGTACCAGCCTCTTATCAGACGTGTGGATGCCTGAAACATCACAAATAATCAATACATGGACACATGGATGGAAGGAAGGAAGGAAGGGAGGGAGAGAGGGAGGGAGGGAGAAAGGAAGAAAGGTTGGGAGGAGAGAAGGGAGGAAGGGAGGGAGGATGAGGGAGGGATGGAGGAAGGCAGGCAGGAAGGAAGGAGTTCATTAATGTTTGTGAATATAGAAGCATATATTTGCCTATAAAAACAGCAGGGCAAATTTCAGGAATGAGGGAAAATCTCTTTTACACTTATTCCCCCTGTCATCTTTTCAGATCATCCTTCATCCTACTCTTTGTATCTTTCTCCTAGCCTTGCGCAATCCCAGTCATTGATGTAAAGGCCTCATAACACATCTTTTTAAGAAAGAGAGAGGGGGTCAGTGCACACAGGGGAGGGGCAGAGCAAGAAGAAGAGAGAGAATCTTAAGCAGGCTCTACCCTCAGTGCAGAGCTGGACACTGGACTTGGTCCCACAACTATGGGATCATGAGCCGAAATTAAGAGTGGACACTTAACTGACTGAGCCACCCAGGTGCCCCAACAATACATTTTTTCATGGAGAAACTTCCTTTATAAAACCTGATATTAGTGAAGGGAGTAACACCAGATTAAAAAGAGGCTTCCTGCTCCCCTCACCTCCACCAGGGTATAATACTGCTTCTGTTAATATTAGTCAAAATATGTGGGTTAAGGAATACAAACCTCCACCCCACACCTTTCCTGAACAAGTGCTCTTGCATCTGTTATGGCAAGGAGCTTCTATCGAAATCATTGAATAGCTGACTGTTTAACTCCAATATTTGGTATAGGTGGTAATGGTGAAGGATACACTGATAAATTAATTCCTTAGTATGATGGTGAACACAGTACCTGAGCAGGTTTTTGAAGAAATTAAAAAAGAAATGGATATCACATAGTATTATAGTCTTAGAGACCAACAAGTATCTTTTGAAGTATCCTAGTTATATTATCTCTGGGTGCAATCAGTATTATTTCTGCCTGAGTTTCCCCTTGCGTCATGATCATTAAAAAGTGGATGAGTGCTTTTGTTGTTGTCTCATGAAGTTTGAAGATGTGTGAGCAGCACTGTAGGGGAAGAGGGATATATGTGCTTGGCTGAGCAGGGGTGGAATGAGTAACATCGGCTGCTCAGATTTTTGCCGCATTCACCACCCCCTTCTAAAGGGTTCTTTTGCTGATTATGGGGCAGCAGTCCTTCTTTAACTACAGATAACCATATTCTTTGTTTTTAATCCTTCCCATTAATGTAGCCTCAGTCTCCTTGGCTTGTTTTTCCTCCTCTGATTAATTTTTGAACATTCAAAGACCTCTGAGCCTGAACCTCAGCATCATCTTTACTCTAATTCTACCATCTCTCTAGGTTATTTCTATCAATGATGACTAATGGCATTTGTAAAGCCACTGGAGATGATATGATATGATATGATATGATATGATATGATACGATTAATATAATATAATATAATATAGTATATTCAGTTCTGATTTTACAGCTAATCTTAAGTCCAACATGCCTCTTGGACATCTCCACTTAGGTATCTAATAGCCATTTCAAACTTAACACAAATAAAAAATTACTTTTGTATCTCCACCCCCTGGAACACCCACGCCCAATTTTTTTTCTCCTCTAGTGTTTCCATTCCAATGGCTCAAGCATAAACTCAGTTACTTAAACCAAATGTCTAGGATTTATCTTTAACACCTATTCTTCTTTTCTTTCTTTACCTTATACTCTTATCTACTCCAATAGCAAATTCTTCCCAGTCCAAAATATATTAAAAACTCAACCACTTCTCTTAATTTTCACTTTTCTCCATCTACCCTTCCCAAAGCCATCATCATCTTTCTTCCAGACTCCTATAATACCTGACAGTTTCTTGCCTCCATTCCTACCCACACTCTAGCAATTAGATCTTTTAAAAACAGACTGTAAATCAGACAATCGCCTCACCCACGACCTTTCCATAACAACCTCCAATAGGATCCCATTCATATTCTTTTTTAATTTTTTTTAAGGTTTATTTTTGAGAGACATAGAGCACGAGCAGGGGAAGGGCAGAGAGAGAGGGAGACACAAAATCTGACGCAAGCTGCAGGCTCTGAACTGTCAGCACAACTCATGAACTGTGAAACCATGAGCCGAAGTCAGACGCTTAACCGACCCCGACCAAGCCACCCAGGTGCCCAATCCCAATCATATTTGTAACAAAAGAAAATTCCTTAAAATGAGTACAAGATCTTACATGGTTGGGACTTTAACTCTACTTCTCACTTTGTCAGTCCCCACTGTCTTCCCAGGTCAGCCTGCTTTGGGCACATGACTTTCTCTCCATTCCTATTTTAGAGACTATTCCTCCTGCTTAAAATGCTCTCCTCCCACATACCAATGTTTTGATAACAAGTCTATGTGTCATTTAGGTCTCAGCATAAAGGTTACATTCTCTATGGATCCCATCTAATAACTCAAGCACCAATTGTCCTCTGTCTTTTCTTCACTGTACTTAACCACTCTGAAATTACTCTGTTCATTTACAAATCCACTTGCTTGTTTTCTGTACTTTCCTACAAGTATGAAAGCTTTTTGTAGTGCATGGCATATTGTAGATACCCATTCATATGAATTTAGGAAATAATGTTCTGAATATAGTGGCCAAGATAATGGCCATATTCGTAAGTTAGTCAACTGAGAGGAGCTGCCACAAAAATTCTACTGAGTAAGTAACACTAAGACCTAACTATGAGTCAGAGACATAAGTACTTAGCATGCATCGACTCTTCAACCAGTCTATAAGATATTCCATATATATTGTTTTATAGATGAGCAAAGTGAGGCACAGGAGTGTAAATAAGTTGCCCAAGGTCATATCACATCACAGTACTCAGCTGAACTGAACTTTGAACCAGGCTGTCTGGCTCGAGTCTGTACTGCTAATCACCATATTTGGCTGGTGGCAGGAAGCACCCTTATTAGCCACACCACCCAGAAGTACTCTCTGGGATTATGAGTTTAGGAGAGACAGAGAATCAATCATCATTAGAAACAGGCAGGTAACAGAGACATGAAACAGAGACTGTGCGAGACATTTTGTATCAAAGACTCAACCAATCAACAGCCACCCACCCACCTACCCACCCCCCCAAAAAAAACAGAGATCAGGTAGTTGGTTAGTAGCCTGGAGAAGCAGAGAAACAGAATGATGTCACCTTTGCTTTAGAGGCCACAATACATATCCTGATCACTTGCTTCCTTGGATCTAAAATGACAGTTTAAGTGTCAGGGAGGGTCAGTTTCAAGCTACAGGGCTGTTTTTTTGTTTGTTTCCTCATGATATTCCCTTTATTGTTGTTATTTCTGTGTTTTTTCTCTATAATAAATCACCAGTACTTGAGGTGATATGTGGGAATCTCTGTTTCTTGAAAACAAAATTTCCCAGTATAGCCAGAAGTTATTACCTCAGAATTCCTATAATGTCTTCTTTCCACTCTTAATTAGATGTCAATGATTTTCTAAGGTGTCACTGACTAATTACGGGTCTGGTTTAAGATGGCTTATAGAAGGGTTTCTCCATTGAAGTGCTCCTGGGGGCAGAGGAGGTGATGGGGGTCCTTGGGATTTCAAGGTACTGCATGTGCAGTAACCTCTGCAGGAGAGAAAGAACTTTGAAGTCTTGCTTATTAGCTTACAAATCCATATGACTTTTGTATTCTTTCACAATATGAACATGCTCGTTTTACTAAAAATTGTATATTCCATGGTTTTGAGGACTACCTCACACAGTACCATGTACATTGCTTTGAAAGTCACAACATTAAAGTGCAAGCCCTTTCAAAAAATGTATGCAGTTTTAAAGTAGTCATCACAAAATGGAAAAAAATGCGGTTAAGCATCACACAATATATAAAAGCATTTAGTTATAATTGTGGAAATCTAAATAATGAAACTGCTATTTGCTGACATGAAGTCCTGACTTGGACACTTATCGAAGAGATTTATAGATCACATGAGCTGCAGAGGCATCCACAAGTGACACTGTTGGTTATTTCTAGATTTGTGTGCAGAGCAATGGCTTTCAAGCATTTTGCCTCAATAAGAAATACATTTTACATCTCAGTCTACTATATACAGCCACACACTCAAAGCCAAATATCCATGAAATAATAGGGTATCTTATTACATATTATACTCTCTACCCCATCATAATTTTATTTTCTGAGATATGCTGGTCAGGACTCATTAAACAAATTCTACAGCCCAGGAATATGTTACATAGTTTGAAAGACTATGCATTAGACAATATCCTTTCATGTGTCCTACAAGGGCAACAAATTTAGATATGGGAATGACACAGATGTGATTGGACACAAGTGAAATCAAGCTTAAAAGAGATCTACTGCATCCTCCAAATGAAGTTTAGAGCCTACGAGGTCACTATTTAAAGAATCAGACTTGTTTTTCCTCTTAAGAATCAATACCCTCTTGAAGACTTACTTCTCTCTTGATGAGACTGTATTCATTGCATCTCCTCTAACTGACCCTCAGATCTTGGGTTTCATCTCTTTATTATAAAACTTAAGCATCATGACTTGCTTAACTCTTTTTTTTTTTTCTTTTTTTAATTTGAGAACTGTGGACGTTCACAAGAGAAGTGTTCAAAAAAACCACCTGTTGTCCTGTGACTTATTATTTTTTTGAAGTATATAAAGTCTAAAGTGAAGCTCCCCTCCCTTCATCCTTCTTTCTCATTACAACTTTCAGAAATAATTTTTGTTAACAGTTTGATACATAAACCTGTAACTCTCTGACTATTCATGCATGATATATATATTCATGGTATATATAGAGAAATAATTTCATACATATACAAATACACTTTTAAATAGAATTTTGTCATATATAGTTACAAAGTGAGTTTCAAAACGAAACATAACATATATCTTTTGTGTTTAGTACATACACATGTACTCCATTGACACTTGTTGAATGACATTTAATTTTCATACTGTTCTCAACGCTACCACATGCTACAAAGACTCTCTAAGCCATATATGTATATATTTTAAGTTTATTTATTTATTTTGAGAGAGAGTAAATGTAAGTAAGGGAGGGGCAGAGAGGGAGGGAGAGAGAATCAGGAGCAGGCTCCACGTACTGTCAGCACGCAGCCCTATGTGGGGCTTGATAGCACAATGCATGAGATCATGACCTGAGCTGAAATCAAGAGTCTGCAGCTTAACTGACTGAGCCATCCAGGCACCCCACCCAAATATATTTATAAGCCCAAGATATTTCTGTGATAAAGTAGATTCCTGAAAATGAGGACTGGTATTTTAATTTTTAATTGAGGCTTCAAATCACCCTCCAAAACATTTCTACCAATCTATGCTTTCACTAATATCATCTGAGACTGCTCATTTCCCAGATCTTTGTTAACACTGATACTATTACCATTTAAAATTTTTGGTAAATTTTGTGGGCAAAATGTGCATGCCTCATTATTATTTAATTTTGTATTTCCCTGAGTTTTGCAGTGAGTTTAAGCATCTTTTCATGCCATGTGCACTTCAGTGTTTTCTTTTCTGAATTATTGGCTGATACATGTTGCTCGTTTTTCTATTTGGCTTTATTTCTATTTGGCTCTGCACTTTTCTAAAACTTCATTTATAGAAAATACATGTGATAAAGTCCTGTGTTCATTCTATGTACTCCATTCTTTCCTCAGCAGGCCATTGTCTTTTAACATGTTTGGCGTTTAAACCTATATTTAAATTTGTATTGGTATTTTATATTTAAATTTGCTTATTATTAGACATGCAGTTAAATGTGTTGCTATTTGTTGATGATCACTGTGTTTGGCCACACTAAAACAAGCTTCTCCACTTTAAAGAATAGTCCTGTGGATTTTTTTTCATAGACTTTTAAAGTAGTGTATTTTTTTTTACGTTTATTTGTTTATTTGAGGGGGAGGGGCAGTGAGAGAGTAGAGAGAATCCCAAGCAGGCTCCACACTGTCAGCATAAGCCCAATGCAGGGCTTGATCTCACGAACGGTGAGACCATGACCTGAGCTAAAATCAAGAGTCAGATGCTCAACTGACTAAGCCACCAAGGTGCCCCTAAAATAGTATATTTTTAAATGTAATACTCCTGATATTTATTTTTGTGTAACTGGGCCAATTTCAATAATTTGTGTTTTTGCTAGAAAATCATCCATTTTATTATTCAAATTTATTTGCATATTTATAGAAATAAAATTACCTTATAGGGTTTTTTTTAAGTTTATTTATTTATTTTGAGAGTAAGAAAGATAGTGCAAGAGGGGCAGAGAGATTGGGAGAGGACGAATTCCAGGCAGACTCCACACTGTCAACACAGAGCCAGATGTGGGGCTCAAACTCATGAACGCTGAGATCATGACCTGAGCCAAAACCTAGTCAGATGTTTAACGGACTGAGCTACCCACGTGCCCCTCCTAGTTTTGCTTAATCTCACTTGTATCTATAGTTATAACTCATACCTTTTTACCCTACTATTGTATATTTTTGCTTTTTAAAATTTTCTGAGTCTGGCTTACTAGGCACTTACTGATTCTTCTGTTGACTTTTTGTTACCAAGATATATTTACTTTCATAATTCTTACTTTTATTTTAGTTTTATAATATATTAACTTTTAATCATTAACACTTTTACTTTTCTGTCTTTGTTTTGTTTCCTAGTTCTGAAGCTGAATTTTAGTTTACTTATTTACAATAATTTTATTAAGGCATATAAAATTATAAATTTTGTTCTGAGTACAGTCACAATTGCATTCCATAACTTTAAAAACTATATTCCCATTTCTGTTAATTTCCAAATAGTCTATATTTAACATCTTGATTTTCTTTTTGAAATATCTATTTGAAGCAGCAGCAAACATTTGAATTCATTTAGGAAAGTAGATATGTCTAGGCATATCCACTAAATTAATTACAAAGAGAAGTATGACCAAATTCTTTTTCCTATACACTTGGTGTGGTTGAAAGGGGGGGGGGGGATCTGCAGTTCTAGAAGGGAAAGTAAAAGCAAAGAATAATTCTGTTTTCCTCAGACCTTGGCATAAAGCCCAGTGAAAGGAACAGGATACTCGCCTTCAGTCTTTTTGAAGAAAGATCTGCCTGCAGAAGTTTAAGGCACTGTTTCCACAAGGGGCTCTCTCCCTGACATACTAGCAAAAACAAGCGAGCTTTTGAAACCCAGTTGTATAATTAGACAGCGAAGGGAGAACAGAGACATCTCCATCCTTCTGCATCGGCCATAGTGTTACTCCAATACATTCAGAATGCCAGGAAAGGCTTTGGTACCTCTCATTTATTCTTTGTATAAATGTTTTCAAGCACCTACTTCATACAAAATGAGGTTACTTGGTCCTGGACAAGCAGTGAGGACAGTGTTGACTGTATCGTGGGCTGAATCCTCAGCATGGACAACTGCTCTGCCATACTGAACACTGGTAGCTGAGGGCAGTGGAAGGTTAGGATGGGATCTGAGACCACTTGCACCCCAAGGAGTCTCAGAAGTTGAAGACCACAAAAAAGAGGGACAGTGGAGAACATGAGGGGGTTCTACATGAATACACATGAAACTTCTTCCTAGAATCCCCACAAATATGTGAGTGAGGGCTCCACATTTATAGGTTGCAGCAAGATCTAGAATTATGTAGGTTATTACAATTTGTGTCTCTGCATTGATTCCAAAGACTCGTAAGCCCATCACATATGCATTTGCTTATTACTGACAGTATACCAAACATTGGGAAAAGGAGGGGACTTCATCTTTTTTCTATTGTATGCCAACTTATCCAGTGTCTTATCCAATATAACAAGAGGATTTCAAATTTATCCAAATAAAAATATGTGTCAGACTGTATGTCCCTGGAACTTGTGTACAAAGCATTGTGTTTTTTAGTAAAACATCCCTCTACAGTAATTATCATCACTGCTGCTATAGGGTAAGAAACAGGGTGAAGAAGATGGAATCACTGATTAACATCATCTCACTATCACAAAGTCATTCCCAGGAATTGCTCAGCCAGTGTCTGTTAAGCCAAGGATGGTGCAGACACAGCTTCATTACCTGTTTGGCTGCAACAATTTAAATTGAGATTGATTTGAGTGACATCCACTGAGTAATAGAAAAGAACTCGAAATTACTCCCTACTTCAGAGTATCCTATAATAAAATATTTTTAAAAATATTTCACTTCTCACCACAGAGTTTTGTAGAGGTATGAAAAGATATTACAATATGTAATTATCTAGAGTGAAGCATTGCAGTGGGCACAAATAAATATGGAAGAAGTGAATATTAGTTTTATTATAATTGTTCATTAGATTTAATCATTTATTTATTCAAATGCATGCCTTGAGCATCTCCACATTACCACTGCTAGACAGTATGAGAGAAAAAAAATATGGACTTCTTTCTAAAAGGAAGATAGATGAGATTTGTACTCTATATAGAAAACACTGTTTGTCATCTGAGACATAATAGTACCCAATAGAACACTAGAACTGAATTTTCTGCCCCTACCACACATCGGATGTGGATCTCTTTCCCCTTGATGGGGTACAGGGGAGGCCACCCCAAAATATGCCATTTTGGTATATTGATTATTTTGAATTAAAATTACTCAAGAAACAGCCAGTGCAAGGATGCTGTGACCCTCCTCCGTCCCCTTGAAAGCAGGTGATATTCTGCATGTGAAAGCCCCTGGCCCTGGATAGTGGAGGTATCCTTCTCACTGGAGGTAGGTAATTCAGGGCTGAGAAGGCTGTGGAAACAAACTACTTTTTCCATTCATTTGCTATCCTAAGCCCAAATGCCTTCATCAATTCTTCACAAATACTTGTTTCTTTGTTTAAAAGGTATAAAAGCTACCTTCTTTGGTCATTTCAGGGAGTCTCATATTTCTGTGAGCTCCCATATACATATGAAATTAAAATTTATTTTTCTCCTGTTAATCTGTCTTATGTCAATTTAATTATTAGGCCAACCAAACTAGAAGGGAAAGAAGGAAAAATTTTCCTCCTCTGCACCCTTATGTTTTCTCTCCGGAGTTTGTTTTTCTCATCAGTAAAATGAAAATAGTAATATAGGGGGGAATGCTAAAATCTCCAGTATTTTTTGAGTATCAGAATTGTATAAATTATTTAGGGAGACTAATTCTGCCTGGATTGGGAAAAAACATTAAAAAGGAGGAATTGCATTTGAGCCAATCAGGAATGATTTAATTTGAAAGCTTTCATAACAGACAAAGGGGGAATAAGTCACCTTTTAGGAAAAAAATGTTTACTGCTAGAATATTCTATTAAATCATGATATTGGTTTAACGACAAAACACGGCTTAGTCCTCAGCATCCATGGAGAGTGTTTGGAGAAGTGGCAGGAAGAGATTGGAAGATTTAAGCAAAAATGTTCCAGAAATTGGAATTTAAATTCTCATCTCTGTGTGATCTATGCCTTTCAGTTTTTGAAACTCTGTGCCTTTACTATTATTTGGAAATTGTTTGCACACCAGCATGCATTCTTTTTAATTTAACAGCAAACTTTTAGTTATGCAATTTGCCCACGTTTCAACACCTTTCCTCTCATCCTATAAAATTGATATATCTTGTTCAAGAGTTCCTATTTATATTGAAATCTTACCATTATCAATCTTTATCTTGCACACATTTTTGCAAATATGTCTTGATTGCCTCCCCAACACTGAAATATTCTCACGAAAATGAAAAAAATATCAATCAATCATCTTGGTATCAAGCAAACAGTTGGCTGACTGAACTATTTAGCATTCATTCAGATGTTAAGTTATAGTAATCAACCAAAGGCAGCATATGTGTATGTGTGTGCGTGCATGCACATGTGAATGCGCATGTATGTGTTTTGCAGTTATCTGATATATTTAAATATTTTCTTTGGATATACAGATCTTGAAATTCTCCTGGCTTTAATCTGTGAATTAAATTAAAATCACTACTAATGGTGCCACCTTGTGTCTGAAATTTAAAATCAAGAGTGTATGTTTATACATTACAGATGTTTCAAGCTAAAAATTAGCATATATATCAATCTACTCTAAAGTTCTCTTTAGAGTAAGCACCTGAGCTTACTTAGGTAAGCAGTTGGAGGTCTAGGGAAGTGAAGTGACTTGTTTTAAGCCACTCAATCATTGAATGGTGCAGCTAAGACCAAAACCCAAGATTCTTGATTTTAGTTGTTTTTTAATATATCACATATTTTAAAGAATAATTTTTGATGACATAAAAAAAGTAATCAATTTTAGTTTTATTAAAGGCAGGTATAGATACTACATTAAGTTAGCTTTAATTTATAGTCACAGTAGGGTTCAATTTGGGTACTTAAGTACTTTAAAATCCAGATAGTTAATGAATGTGTATAGCAATAATGTTGGCTTCTATTATTAATGGGTGCCAGGGACAATTAAATTGAAGAATTTTATCATTTTAATTGTTTTTTTAAACATATTAATTTAAGAGAAGTCACCCAAGACATCTTTGCCCATATTATCTAATTTTATACTGAATTTAAGGCATGAAAGCACATTTCTTTCCAGAAGTAATTTTTAAAAGAAGATTGAGAGTAAACGGCACAGTAGTGGTACAACAACAAATGATGCAAGATAAGAGGTTTGACAGATCTTTCATCCATGTATTAGAAAACTGGTTATCATGTATTTTCATAGCATATAAATTGAGGCCTCCTTTATCAGACTTTAAATCAGATTTTTCCATTAACAAAGAAGTGTATGCGTAGCACTCTTCTGGTCAGAATAGAATGCGAAAAGAGGTAGAATACATAGTCTCCATCCTGAGAACACACAAGCCTTCTTTAGTTATCTTTCAAAATTAAGTTTGATTTACTAATACTAAATCAAAAATTCATGCAACTCCTATGTTTTCTGGTGGTGAGAAAATGGAAACCATTTGATGGGAAATGGAAGGTAAACAAAGAAAATATTTCTTAGCCACTTTTGATATGCTAGGAGCATCACAAACATTCTGATCCAGTAAATTGGGAAAAGGCTTTAGAGATTATCCAGCTCCCACTGAACCTCCATAGTAGTGTTGCCTCCAGCTTCCTAGTTCCCATTCTGCTTCACGGGCCCTTACAGTGGTTAAAAAAAAAATCTCTAAAAAATATTACAGAGAGACAGAGATGGAGACAAAGAGAGAAAGAGAGAGACAGAGAGACACTGAGAGAGAATGAGTGTGAGAGAGGGTGGGCTAAAAATTGACTTCCCTATAATGTGGTTCCGAATCCGTTACCTAGTAGAAATATAGAACAAAACCTCCATTCACCCTGTCCCTTTCTAGATTTTTTAATTAAGGCATTAATAAATTCAGCTTTTTTGAAGTTTGCTTGGTTTTACTGAAGTCTAGAATGATCTCAAAAGATGAACTATGGGGGCGCCTGGGTGGCGCAGTCGGTTAAGCGTCCGACTTCAGCCAGGTCACGATCTCGCGGTCCGTGAGTTCGAGCCCCGCGTCAGGCTCTGGGCTGATGGCTCGGAGCCTGGAGCCTGCTTCCGATTCTGTGTCTCCCTCTCTCTCTGCCCTTCCCCCGTTCATGCTCTGTCTCTCTCTGTCCCAAAAATAAATAAAAAACGTTGAAAAAAAAATTAAAAAAAAAAAAGATGAACTATGTTTTCTGGTCATTATTTCTGAACAGGAGCAAGTCAAGTTAATGTACTATTTTCCAAGTTTAAGGAATAAAGACTTTCAAATGCATCCAGTTGTCTGGGGAAAAAAATATCCTTTCAGAATCTAAAACAACTGTGAAGAAGAAATTAGGAACCATTTCCCTTAAGTGCCTCCATGACTGTTTATAGTCATAACCTCTGAAACAAAAATCTGTGTATAAGAAGTGTGCAAAACCAAAGTCTTGGTTCGCTGCATTTTCTTTTAATGACTTTATGTAAATTCAGTTGTGTCATCCTGGTTGTCATGATGGAAGTGACACAGCCAAGGTGAGAGTGCATAGCATGATGTTTTTTAAAAGGGGGTATGGGACAAAAAATAAAGCATGACAAATGTGGAAAAACAGAAGAGGACAGCAAGGAGGACCCTCAAAGCCACAGCTAGGTTTATGTGATGACCCATAAAGTAACTGTTAAACTCAAAAGAAAAATGAGCAAACAACAAACATCTTCCATGTCAAAAATCAGATCACTTGATGCATCATTCAAAATTGGCACATCTAGCTCAGAATAAAATTCCCCAAAGATGCTTTGTGCTGTCAGCTGCCTAATTAGGAAGGAGATCAGAGTATTAACCTTCACTACAAAAAAAAAAAAAATGTAGACTTAAATGCCAAAAAATATGTAGCTTAACTCCCTGGCTTCTTTCCTAGTACTAGTCTCTATCAAGTGAGAATTTTATGAGTTTTGGAAGATTTGGCTTTCTGAAGGTTGCCACATAGTGACTATTAAGACTTCTTTGCAGAACACTGTGTTTTTAAAGAAATCACAATTCACAGTGTTCCTGGTGAAATATAAATATGACCTGCAAATTTGACATCTTCTGGGGTAAAGGATAAAATAAAGGCCGTGTCAAGAACCAAAGAGATTAGTTTAATGCTATCTCAGCACCGTTAACTAACTCCTGGAATTTATGAAATATTAAGAGAAGGATTTATCTACTGACCTGTAAGGGAAATGAGAAAGCTATGTACTGAGTAGAACTAAAATATTTGTCCCAGCTTAGAGACTTGATAAATTAACATGCTTAAGAGTCAGGCCTCAAATCAAAAATTGGAAAGATCAGTGTCCAGAAATATAAATTGGGTAAAGAGCAAAGAAGGTCTGGATTTCCAAAATAATGTCTGTAAGGGGGCTATAGTAGGAAGAACACTGCACAGGTATTCTTTGCAATCCAGCTTACTGTGAGAGGATTAGAGGAAACCACACACACACACACACACACACACACACACCTGCTACAATTGATTTTATAAATCTCAATATAGGTGGGTAATTAAGGCATACATACCTGGGCACTATTAAAAAAAAATTGGAGTATTTTGGTATCATCAGTGGATATTAGTGTCAAAGAAAGAGGATCAACAATTTTTTGTTAAGTATAAATAAATAAATTAGAAAGTTAACTGCATCATCATTCCATTACAAAGAGAGAGAGAGAGAAAAGAAAAAAAAATGCGTGGAAGAAATGTATTTTTAAGATAGTAATTTGAATGAAATTATGGAACATTTTTCTTCTTTTAGCTTATCTGTAATTTCATTGTTTTCCTATAATAAATAGATACCACTTTGACAAAAATAAGGTCACTATATGAAACCAAATAAACAAAGAAGAGGAAACAACAAATACAAAGTTTTAAGACATAATTTTTCAAAGAATGATTGGACATTCCCTGGGAGTCAGATGTCAGAGCTGTGGGTCCTGGATCACTCACAGTGTCATTCATAGCAAGCAGATGCACTATTACCTTACATCCATGTAACGAACCTCCAGAAAGCACAGTGACTTGGGACAGTCGAAGAATGAGACAACACACACAATAAAGGTAAAGAGGAGGAAACGGATGAAAAGAGGAAACAGCAAGGAAGGAAAGAGGGAAGGAGGAAGGAGAGAAACAAAGAAAAGTAAGGGGTAGGAAAAAAAAAAGTAACAGAGAGAGGTAAAATGAATCATACAATTCATTTAGTAATCACATATGCTGTATTTCACCCTTCCCACATATAATACTGTATAGTCTCACTGAAACCATTTTTAAAAATAGGTATCATAATACTTTCATCATGTAAAGATAAAATTAAAAGAGAGAGTGAGAGAGAGAAAAGACTAACAGAGTACCTAGCATACAGTTTATACACATTGCACATGTTGGGTATTTTAGAGAGTTTAGTGATCTGGTTTCACTCTGTGGTACACTGGGAGATAGAAGGTGAAAATGAAGCTGGCAGCAGTATAAAACTGAGAGCAGATAGTTGGGAAAAGACAGAATAACTATGCAACACTGACAAAAGGTGAAATGTGTGACATTGGTGATCACATCCGTACACCTTTTTGGAAGGCATTACTGTTTTACGGATTACTATAATATTGGAATTACAAATGATGACTCATGTCATAATGAAAATGTTATATTATGTACAACATCATTTGCTTAAGATTTCAGGTGTTTAATCTCTTCAATTAAATAATTTAAATAAACAAATATAATTTTTAAAGTTTATTTATTTTAGAGAGAGAGAGCAAGTGAAGGAGGGGCAGAGAGAGAGGGAGAGAGACAGAGAATCCCAAGCAGGTTTCACACTGTCAGTGCAGAGCTCCATGTCAGGCTTGAACCCATGAACCATGAGATTATAACCTGAGCTGAAGTCAGATGCTTAACCAACTGAGCCACCCAGGCGCCCCTAAGCAAATATAATTTTTAATTAAAATGTCATCCAGGACAGAAAAACATTAGAATTTCCATATAATGTTGGTGGTAAAATACATTGTACTTTATTTGAGAGAAATAATGTATCATTATTCACTATAAGCCACAGAATTTTTTAAACCCTCTAATACAGTAAGCCCAAGAAATTCAAATATGAAGAAATATATATGAATATACATATATGTTTATCATAGGCTTATTTACTATAGTGTTTGACATGATAATGTTACCTAAATGCTCAACAATATGGCAATGGTTAAATAAATTATAGTATATCTACTTTGTGGAATATAATGAATGCATTAAATATATTACTCTGTGCCACTTCCTAAAAATAGCCATGATATAAAGTTAAGAAGTCGGAATGCAGAAAGAGTATAACCTCTGCCACTATATTAAATATGCATCAAATACGTACTGGAAAGAAAGAATCTAAAAGACAATACTGATTGAACTAGGATGGTGATACAGGCATATTTTCTTTTCTGTCATTGCTTTCTTTTCTAAATTATTTTCTATTATTATCTTAATTTTTAAAAGGTGTACGCAGTAGAATAAGTGTTTTGCTATGAAATCGGGATATAAATGTCTGACGTGCGTGTCTGCAAACGTACACATATATAAATACCTTCCTTTGGAGTTTATTGGAGTTCATGTAAATAAAATAACTTGAAGAATTTTCCATCAGAAAATGTTCAAAATCTGTAAAGCAGTAGGGACCTCTAAATAAACACTTTCAGACAGTAAGATTTACTGTTTATAATCTCATGGAATGTTTTGTTTTGTTTTCTGTTGTTCATTTACTTTTAATTTGAGACAGTAATGTGTAGTTTGCTGACGTAAGGCATATGTGTCCAGGAAGACAACAATGTAAGTATGGCTGAGGCTGAGTGAAGGTACTAGGGAGGCAGGAAATGAAGCCCACAGGCTATGGAGTTTGCTCTTTGGTATGTGTGTGATGTAGAAAGTGGGTGTATTTTACTCAGAGGCATAATGTGGCTGTATGTGCATTTTTAAAAGATTGTTTCTCACTTCAAGTGACGGAGGGAGCCTAGAGGGAGCGTTTGCATGGATGTCCCTTCCCCACATCTTGGGAGGTTGGCTCTAGTAGGGTGGGGCTGGCACACCACACCTCTGGTTACAGCTTGTTTTTATCAGCTGGTGTCCACCTCTCTGGTTACACAGTGGATACTTCACGGTTTGGTTTGGTGTGTACTGATATAGAGATTATGTTGCTAAATAACTGAAATAATAAGAAAGAGCAGCATCAGTCCCTTGGTTTATTGTTCAGTGTTCGCCTCAAAAAATATACATAAAAGTGAGAAAATACATTTGTAATTTTTACAATGATTGAGTCAATTATGGCACAGTAACAGAATTATAGAGATTTATATGAGATAATTCAGATAAGGAACCTACTTTGGTTTCGATCAGTCTGGGAAATTGCAACAAACAATGGAAAATTACCTAACAATTTGCCAAAATGCCACTTAAATTTTGATAGGATGTATTAAGTTAATTTTTAACATCTTTACATTTTAGATATAGAAAAGAAATGTACATGTGCCAGGCTCTGTGAATTCCTCTCTTTATAAATCATTTTACATTTTTAAGTAAAAAGTATTTATATATAGGGGCGCATGAGTGGCTCAGTCAGTTGAGCGTCCAACTTCAACTCAGGTCATGATCTCGCGCTTCCAGAGTTCGAGCCCTGTCTAGGGCTCTGTGTTGATAGCTTGGGGCCTGGAGCCTGCTTTGGATTCTGTGTCTCCCTCTCTCTGCCCCTGCCCCACTCACATTCTTACACCATACACAAAAATTAACTCAAAATGGATGAAAGACCTCAATGTAAGACAGGAAGCCATCAAAATCCTCGAGGAGAAAACAGGCCAAAACCTCTTTGATCTTGGCCGCAGCAACTTCTTCCTTAACACCTCTCTAGAGGCAAGGGAAACAAAAGCAAAAATGAACCATTGGGACCTCATTAAAATAAAAAGCTTCTGCACAGCAAAGGAAACAATCAGTGAAAGTAAAAGGCAACCGACATAATGGGACAAGATATTGGCAAATGACATATCAGATAAAGGGTTAGTATCCAAAATCTATAAAGAATTTATCAAACTCAACACCTAAAATACAAATCATCCAGTGAAAAAATGGGCAAACGACATGAATAGACACTTCTCCAAAGACATCCAGATGGCCAACCAACACATGAAAAAATGCTCAACATCACTCATCATCAGGGAAATACAAATCAAAACCACAACGAGATACCACCTGACACCTGTCAGAATGGCTAACATTAACAACTCAGGCAACAACAGATGTTGGCAAGGATGCAGAGAAAGAGGATATCTTTTGCACTGCTGGTGGGAATGCAAACTGGTGCAGCCACTCTGGAAAACAGTATGCAGGTTCCTCAAAAAATTAAAAATAGAACTACCCTATGACCTAGCAATTGAACTACTAGATGTTTATCCAGGGGATACAGGCATGATGTTTCGAAGGGGCACATGCACCCTAATGTTTATAGAAGCACTATCGACAATAGCCAAAGTATGGAAAGAGCCCAAATGTCCATCAATGGATGAATGGATAAAGAAGATGTGGTATATATATATAATGGAGTATTACCCGGCAAGCAAAAAGAATGAAATCTTGCCATGTGCAACTATGTGGATGGGAGGGTATTACGCTAAGTGAAATTAGTCAGAGAAAGACAAATATATGACCTCACTCACATGAGGACTTTCAGATACAAAACAGATGAACATAAGGGAAGGGAAGCAAAAATAATATAAAAACAGGGAGGGGGGCAAAACATAAGAGACTCTTAAATATGAAGAACAAACAGAGGGTTGCTGGAGGGGTTGTGGGTGGGGGGATGGGCTAAATAGGTAAGAGGCATTAAGGAATCTATTCCTGAAATCATTGTTGCACTATATGCTAACTAATTTGGATGTGAATTAAAAAATAAAAATAAAAATAAATAGATAAAATAAAAAATGAATAAGCATTAAAAAATTTAAAAATATTTATATCTACTCATAAGCATCTATTATGTCATTATGCTCTGAAATTCTTTCTACCTCCAAGTGAATTTGGTGATATTACCCTCCCACCCTCACCTATGTTCCTCATCCTAAACTGAAAATGAGGAAATGTAAATGCTTTGTTAAAGTCACATAGTAACACTCTGGTCTCATTCAAAATAGGAGTATATTTTCAACATGAAGTATCTTGCACTGCTCTGAGAGTTTTATACAATGTCATCATATCTTTTTCTTCACTGTGTACTATACTTCCAAGATCCTTTACAACCTTTTTCTGAAGGAATTATCTCATATTAACAAAATATTTTATCTTTCATTATTTGTAAAAATCTCAAAGAAAATGAGAACATGAAATTTTGTCCAAAATTTATTTCTATTTTATTATTCTTATCCTACATTTAGTAGACATTGAACATTTTTATCCTATAATTTGAACAGAAACCTCTCTTTATATTAAGATTCATTTCAAGCTTAGTCATACGACAATGAATCCTAATGGTTAAGATAGGAAGGAAATATTACTTAAGATGTTGAGAAGTTTTATAATTAAACTGAAGGCCGTCATACTAAGACTTATGAAATAAAGATGTATAGCCAATATTTACAGCTTGGGCAGTAGCTGCTCCAGGACATCAATTAGTCCTAACCACATCTAGTTGGATTAATCTAAACATAGTCAGGCCTTTATTTCTATGCCACTGCCTGGTCAAACTTTCCTTCCACATTGTCCTTTATCCCCCATCCTCAAATCCTTAGTAGTCAACTCCTCAAATGTCCCCTTATGAAAAATAATGTCCTGGATTACTATCACTCCCATACACTATATCCCTCTGTTCTGATTCATTTTAACCAAAGCCCTTATCACTACCAATATGTCACATATTTTAATTATCTGTTATTTTGTATCTATTTGTCTTATCTCTCATTTCTTATCTAAAGTTATCTATCATCTAATAGCTACATCCCTTTGTGAGAATACAAGGTCCACAAGAGAAGGTTTTGGGCATTGTTTTCCTCATGAGCATCAGAGTGTCTGGCACATAGTAGACAGCCTACAAAAAAGTGTTGACTGAACTGAATCCATAAAAAGGATGATGTGGACCCTACCAAACTTAGGTAATAATACTAGGTCTGCCTCCAGTCCATGAGTAATTATTGGCAAAAATCACCTTACAAGGTGGGGAAATCTATAAGAAGGGGGTTTTTGAGGCTAACTGCATGGAAGAAACTTGAAAGAGTAAGGATGGAGGGGAAAACATGGCATCTTGATGCCCTTTCCTGCAGATGAATAAAATCTGAGCCTCAGAGAGGTGGAAGAGTGCTATAGACTCGAGGCACTGAGAACTTAACATGTTAGCTCAGAAGTACTGTGGGTCAACCTGCATCTATCTATCTATCTATCTATCTATTTATCTATCTACCTATCTATCATCTATCTACCTCCCTATCTGTCTATCTATCATCATTCAACTACTTAAAAATAAAGATGAAGGGAATGGAGTATGTCCCCAGAGCCACCCTCCACAAGAACACAGCGGAAGAATGAAAATGACATATATAGCACAAAAAGGCTACAATATATAACAGTATCTGACGAGAGACCTACTAGAGTCTTCCAGAAATAAATGGCAACAGGGACCACTGTACAAGTTAGAAGGCCTATGAGATATGAGTGCGGTATTATATTGAAAATTTGGGTAAACGAGGTAAGTATTACCGCATTTGAACTCACAGGCTGATGAAGCACAGGGTAATATGGGATACACAGTGAATGATAGAGACACAACTGGAACAAGAGTGAAAATCATTTATGGTTGTTTATTAACCTCTTCAGATTAATAACTCCTCAGACATTTCAAGATGAAAACATTCTTCATTTTAGCAAATATTTAATAAACATCTGCTATATTAGCCAGACAATGTATTAGGCACAAGCATATGAAGATGAATAAAACAAATAGAGATTTGCCCTTGAGCAGTTGGATCTCATATCATCTCTCTCTCTCTCTCTACTCCAGTGTGGCAAGTTCCATAGTAGAGATAAATGGGAATCTCTTCATCTTCATAGATGATGATGAATATATCATAAATGCACAAATATCGGTTAATGGTTTTAGTTTACATACCTATGAGGGGTGTGGAGAAAAACAACTTTTATGCTTAAATAAAGAACTGACTTGGAAATAAATGATTAAAAGTAACTCATGAAATACATTCATTGCTTAATGGTTTGGTTACAATCCCCAAATTAAAGACACTCACTCATTCATCTACAAACTCAGTTTCTACACACCACTAGTAGAATAGGTACAGAAAATTTCTAACTGCATGTTGTGATTAAGTTAAGGGGAATTTCATCAATATTTACAAGATCAAGCAAACATTGATGTTAGGTGGATGGATGCGCTTTGTATATTTCAATCACAATATTAAATTAGAAAAAATCACTTTGAAAATGCTTGGTGTAGCCACCTTTAAATTAATACTAGACAAGAAAATGTTCTATTCTAGAAAATTATGATGTCTGTAAGAGCTTTCTTTCTAATCCAGGGTTTCAAAGCACCATGTTGTAAAGCCTAGACTTTGTACAGGTATGGTTATAAGAAAGTCCTCAATAGCCATTGTTTCCTGCTGATAATTGTGAAGGCCTCTCCTTATGATAATTGAATCCCCTTTACAGAACAGTAGAGGTAAAAATGATATCTACATTTCTGTGAAAGCACCAGAGGAAATGAAAGTAGAAGTTACAGAAAAAGGAATAGGGGGAGAAAAGGAGGAAAACGCACAACCATATAATAAATCCTAAAGTTTTTGACTATTAATCCAGACAGTATACAGTGGTCAAGGCCACCTCAAGTAATTCTGGGGACATCTGGGTGGCTCAGTTGGTTAAGTGTCCAACTTCATCTCAGGTCGTGGTCTCACGGTTCATGAGCTTGAGCCCCACATTGGGCTTTGTACTGACAGCTCAGAGCCTAGAGCCTGCTTCAGATTCTGTGTCTCCCTCTCTCTCTCTCTCTGCCCCTCCCCCCTGCGCATATTCTGTCTCTCTCTCAAAAATAAATAAACATTAAAAATAAAATTTAAAAAAAAATCCTGAGACATCTGGGAGGAAGTAGGATAGAATAAGGATTATTCTTTTCTCAGAATTTTATTAAGCTTTGTGCTTCCTTCCTGATAGATGACCACTAAACTTTCTCAAGGTGCTATTTTCCTATATCCCATATATATCTTCCTATATGCTAATGATGATACAATCTCTTCCTGTCAACTCTTCCCTTTCCAGTGACTCTGCAAGTCCCACCTCACTGCTTCTCTGCTGCCAGACCAACTGAACCAGAATTTGCTGAAGAGAGGCCTAAGAATTGGTATGCTACCAACTCTCAAGGAGTTACTTTTATCTTTACTTAATATTCTGGATTGAATGTTTACAACCACCCAAATTCATAGTCATTGACACTCTAACCGGAACGTTTCTAGTATTTTGAGATAGGGCTTTTGGGAGATAATCAGGGTTAGCTGAAGTCATGAGAGTGGGGCTCTCTTGATGGGATTAGAGCCAGTATAATAAGAAACACCAAAAGAAACATCTTTTTCCCATTCAGTGCACCAAGAGGTCACATGAGCACATTGTGAGATAGTGACTATCTTCAAGACAAGAGAAGATGACTCACAATGTAACGTATACTGCTTCCACCTTGATCTTGGACTTCCCAGCTTAGAGAACTGCAAGAAATGAATTCCTATTGTTTAAGCCACCCAGTCTACGATATTTTGTTACGGCAGCCTGAACTGACTTAGACTGGCTACTTCAATACAGCTTTGCTTCTTAGGCTGGGAGGTCTCCTTGCAAGTTATCTGGAAATTATTATTAAGATTTAGCACTTGAGTCTCACCTTGAGAGATGCCTTCCATAAAGTTTACTATTAGAATAGTCTTCATGGGCATACATCTAAGCAATTATATGACTCATAGAGCTTTAAAGGGCAGGGAACAATAGTTGAATTTGTCCACATGGAAATTTTCTACAAAGGAATCTTATATTCTTTCCTTGAAGCAAATGGCTCTGTTAGCATACTTGTTTTCAGAAGACTATTGAATTTCTTTCTGGAGGCATTTATTGGAAACATTTAAAGGATCTTTCAAGAATGGGTATAAAAAAGAGAAAAGGAAAGTAGGCAAGTTACCATTTCATATTATTTTTCCATTTGGGATGTTTGGTTCAGGGGAGGAATTCACATATTAAAATGTATGGAGAAAAATGGGATCTTTCATGATTACAGGCATTGTACTCTTAAAATATGTATACAGGTGTATGTATACTTGACAAATGTGTCAAGTGCATAGGATATTATTGGCTTTATTCATTAATGTGTCACAATGCTTAAAACAGTTCCTCGCCATTTGCAGGTGTTCCAGAAATATTTGCTGAAAGAATGAATTAAGGAGGAAATGGATGAGGAGGACTACCTCAGGAAAAATTTCTCTCAGGTACATGGGATGGTCACAGTGGCAAGCTCTTCCATGAGTGAAAGATAAAGCAAATGTGGCACAAAGAACTGGTGAATGTAAATGATGGGTATGCAGGTATTCACTTTACCTTTCTTTCAACTATTCTGAAGATTTAAAATGTTACAAAAATAACAAGTTAGGGAAAAACGTAATGATAGGATAATTGATATATACTCCCATCCTTGTCTCTGTTGACCTAATTCCATTTGCTTCCATAGACAACTATTTTCATTACTTTCATGTGTAACCCTTCACTTGAGAAAACTTTAATGTAGATACAAGCACATATGAATATATATTCTTATTTCCCCCTTTCTTACATAAAAGACAACATACAACACACTTTTGTTGTGTGCTTCTCTCACTCATTCTCTCTCTTCCATTCCCTCTCTTTTTTCCTCTTTCTCCAACACTCTTGGTTTAACAATAAATCCTGGCACATTTTTTTTTGTATAAGTTCAAGGAGAGCTTTCTTATTTGGTATTCTAGCAAAAAATTCCTTAGAGTGTTTCTACCATTGTTTATGTGACCAGTGATTGGTAAAAAAAAAAGTTCTATAATAACTTCATTACATATTAAATTCTAATAAATATATGTGTATATATATATATATATATATACACATATATAGAGAGAGACACAGTATGATATTATTTAATAGTTGATATTTTACATGTTTTAATATCTGCTAGGGTCACTTCTCCTTTATTGTTTTTATTTTTCTTTTCTAGAATTTTCTTCAATGTTCTTGATTGGTAATTTTTTTCATATCAACTTTAGAATTAGTCTAGTCTTGGGGAAGCAACCTATATGTAGATATTGGATAAGTTGAATGTAGATTAAATTATTTGGGGAGCATTTTATATTAAATTTATTAATAAACATTGAGAGAATTGTTCTATTGCTGTTGAGTCATTATATTTAAAAACATGATATATCTTTCCATTTGTTTCATGTAATTTTCAAATTCTTGATCAAGTATCAGTTGTTTCTCTGAAAATACACAACTGAATCTCAACATAGAGTTATTTCTCCATTTTCTCATCTTATCTATATCTTACCATTTGCTCTATCACTGTAAGTACCATGTTCTGATAAAATTATTCCTTTTTATGACTATCTCCCTTTCTGACAGTAATTTCCATAAGAGGAGTCATGGATTTCATATGAGGGACTCAATATGTATTCACTGGAATGAAGAAAACTATAAGGTACAGTTCTCATTATTCCCGTATAAGAGTCTTCTAAGGTATGGAGTGGCTGGGCGGCTCAGTTGGTTAAGCATCTGACTTCAGTTCAGGTCATGAAAACACAGTTCTGGAGCTCAAGCCCCGCATTGGGCTCTGTGCTGACAGCTTGAAGCCTGGAGCCTGCTTCAGGTTCTGTGTCTCCCTCTCTCTCTGCCCCCCCACTGCTCATGTTCTGTCTCTCTCTCTCTCTCTCAAAAATAAGTAAACATTAAAATTTTTTAAAAGAGTTTTCTAAGGTAAGATTTAGAGACTTGTGACTTGGCTAATCTTAAAACTACCAAACTATTAATTGAAGCCTATTCCCAGATGAAGATTCTCTTATTTAAATCCTGTATTCCTCCATACCCCATGCAGGAAAGTTACCTGCTAAAATATTATGGTTTTTCAATTTTACGTCTTTCTACTTCCAGAGAAGTTAGCATTGTCACAAATAATTTTTATGATAATGTGAAACCTAAATAAAGACACCTCTAAGTGATGAAATTTCATGCTATGGCACCAGGGAAAAGAGATATACTCGGCCATTTGATCTTACACGGGCTAAATCACATCATGATCATCATAATAGAAATAAAGCACTGTGCGTCACATTTTGAATCAGTATTTTAACATATGATTTCATTAAGCTTTTCAACATTGCTATTACTATACTGCTTTTGCAGATGAGGAAACTGAGGCTGAGAGAACTTAAGCAACTTGCACAAGGACCTAGGATTGGTTAGGGGCAGAAGCAACAGTCAAATCCAGATCTGCTCAACTTCAAACTCAAGTTTTTTCTGCTGAGCTGCTTTTCATGAAGGAGGCATGTACTCTATCCATGTCTAAATTTCGTATTCAACTGCTTTGGATTCTCTGTCTCCCTGTCTCTCTGCCCCTCCCATTCTCTCTCTCTCTCTCTCTCTCTCTCTCTCTCTCTCTCTCTCAAAAATAAATACACATTTTTAAAAATTTTTAAAAATTTGCATTCAAGGATATTTGCTCAGAATTTCCAGTTTTCATCGAATTAAGATGGATTTGTAACAAGGTAGCAGATCAAAGAGAGAGAGAGAGAGAGAGAGAGCGCCCTCTCCTGTTGATAAAGTATTCAGTGTATTCAGTGTCATTATTTATTTATTTTTAACCAAATGGCCTTTGGAGTTTTTAGTATTTCTTCTCTGTGAAAATGTATTTGCATATCCTGTAGCTGAAAAAGTCAATTAGTAATTCATGAGTAATTTAGGAAATGCTGGCTATAAAGTTGTAGATATTTACATAGTTCCCATAAATTATAGTCAAAAACTGTAATTTGTTCAATTGGAATTCTGCTAAAAGCTTGCATTTACATAGAATATCCAAATGCCAAATGTTGACATGCATTTTTAAAACCAACATATTGGGGCTATTTCCTCATATATTTTAAATTAAATTCATACTCCATACCAGAAGCAATAAGGTTTGTTTTCTTCTATCCAGGGGGGAAAAAAAACAAAACTATTTATGCACAGTTAGAGGCAAGCACATGGTGGAAATAACTGCAAACCTATAAACATGACAGGAGCAAGAAATGTTTAGCAAACATAAATAAACTGTCTGAGTAACATATACAATGCAAATATCTTTACAGAAATGGAACGTATAGTGCCCTTCAGAGAATTAGCTATCAGAATAAAATTATAACCAAACTGAAAAAAAATAAAGTGAAGGTGTGGTCAGGAAAACATGACATTTTCTCAGTGGAGAATACTGTGGGAAGATGAGGTTTATGTTGGGAATCAAGGGATGAGCTTTGTGTAGTTTCAGTTGGAGATCTTTGGCAAATGATCACAGAGAGATATGTGAGTAAGCTATTAGATACAGGACCCGGGGATGCCTGGGTGGCTCAGGCGGTTAAGCATCCGACTTCGGCTCAGGTCATGATCTCACAGTTCGTGGGTTTAGAGGCCTGCGTAGGGCTCTGTGCTGACAGCCCAGAGTCTGAAGCCTGCTTCAGATTCTGTCTCCCTCTCTCTCTCTCTCTCTCTGCCCTTCCCCCGTTCACGCTCTTTTTCTCTCTTAAAAATAAATAAACATTAATTTTTTTATGATATAGGACCCTGAAATCCAAAGAAAAATTGGACTATAGATATAAATGGGAAGTCATTACCATATGATAATACTTAAACCCACTAGAAAAAAACAAGCATGATGCTACAAGAGACTTCCTAGGGAAACATTCCTGGGGAAAGAATGTAGATGGAGAATATGGCATATCCAGGCAGAAATCCTAAGGTTTTCCAATATTCAGATATGGAATCAATGAAAAGGAACCCACAAAGTATACTGTAAGGAGTTACAGCTGAGGCAGGATGTGAGACAATAGAGAATGGTGATTTATAGCCAAATGAAGAAGGAATCTAATGAACAAGAGTTGGTTAATTATATGAAACCCTTCTGAAAGAAAAGTAAGGTAAGGACCAAAAACTATCCATTGTATTTAGCATCAAAGAGGATATGGATGATGTTGTCAAAGGTGTTCAGTAAAGTCATGGGTATGAAAGCCTCACGGGAATGGACACAAGAGAAACTGCAGGAGATCATTGGGAAGAAGGGGAGTTAGCTCTTTTGAGGAATTTGGCTATGAAGTGGAGCAGAGAAGTGAGGTCACAGGAGAGGGAATGCGGATCGGAGAAATTTTTAAGATGGAAAGCAGGATTACACACATCTATGTGATATAAATGATCAAATAAAGACAGAAATACTAATGATATAGAAGAGAGAGGGAAAGGAAGTATGAGAAGAGGTGAGAGGAAGTGAGATTCAATGCACAGGTCAAAGAGGTGGCCTGAGGACGAAGCATGTCTGTTGACCAAATAAAAAAGAATTTTCCAGTTTTTATCAGTGATAATAACTATTCTTGTCTGATATCTGAGGACCTCAGGTGTCCTGAAAAAAAAGAAGAGAGACATGAATGTCTAATATAATCGTGACCTTCACTATATGTTGAATCTTTCAAACATACTATGGCTTACATGAGTAAGCCTAGTGGAAACAAACGTGGTAGGAAGTAGCAGAAACTTATCTTTAATAATAAAATATCAAAACCACAGCTTTCATTCACAAGCGATTTTGAGAAGTGTTTTGAGTTGAACTGAACTAAACTCTGGGGGTTTAAAATATGACAGTAGGAGTTCCTTTCTTAATTTATTGAGCAAACTTCTATGGAAAGACTATAAAGATGGATAAAATATAGTCCTTGCAGGGCGCCTAGCTGGCTCAGTTGGTTAAATGTCTGACTTGATTTCAGCTCAGGTCATTATCTCATAGTTTGTGTGTTTGAGCCGTGCATTGGGCTCTGTGCTGACAGCGTGGAGCCTGCTTAGGTTTCTCTCTCAACCCCCCCCCCCCCCTTCCCCCCCATACGTGCTCTCTCTCTCTCTCAAAAAAAAAAACAAAAAACTTTATATATACATACCTACATATGTATGTATATATGTATATGTATACACATATATGTGTACATATGTGTATATATGTACACACACACACACACACACACACAGTCCTTGCTTTTAAGGGGCCAGTAAGGGGAGAGTGTAGAAGAGAATTAGCAATTTATAGTATAGTATGATTAGTGCAGTGATAAAAATTAATGCACATGGAAATGTGGGAATAAAGAATAGAAGTAAATCATTAGTGAGATAGGGCAGGATGAATAAAGACCTCCTCTATACGGATGCATAACCCAAGTTTTAAAGGATGATTTGATAATCAAATGAATGTGAAGGGTAGTGGAAGAAAGACTGCCCAGAATGAGGAAGCAGCACAAAGGTGAGAAACAGCCTGAGGTCATTAGCGCAAAGGGTCTGAATGCTGCTGGCCACATCCCCTGGCATGTGAGTTAGTACAGTTACAACTACTGTTGCACAGCACTAGCAAGCTTCCCATACTTAATACCAACTGTGACTTTATTGTAAATATATGTGTGAACTGTGAATTAACATTCACATTCCATTAATTTATCATTATATTACAATTGAGAACATATACTATGAACTATAAAACCTGTGTGAAAAAAATTCTCTTTTACTTTCACAGTAATTCTTATGGATTATTAGAAATACTTCAACGTCTATCATTGGTTCTCTTTCATACAATAATTTCTTATTTTAGTGGTTCCAGATAGGATCTATTCAGTTTGACACACATTTTAAGTGTTAAATGTTATTTTTCTATTAAAATTCATAAAGTCAAGGAAAACTTCAATTCAATACAAGTTAAATGCCTTACCTCCCACCTGCCATCTGCACAAAGCATATAATTTCCCTAAAATTATGCAAAAATTAGCTAATTAAGATTTAATTTGCTAATCCTTGCTCAGTTAAACTAGTGACATATGCAAATTGCCTGCTGAGCCCTTTAAAATTTTTGAAGCAAATGATAAACAGCATTTCTTTTGAGTTTTAAAAAAATGTAAAGAATCAGGTGATTGGCACAACATAGCAGTAGATAGTTATTAAATACTATAGTTTTATTAGAAGCACAAATTGGTATATTGATGAAATGCCTGTATAGTCATGTTAATTACAATGTCTCAAGGACCATAAAAGCATTAGAACAAGAGGAAATTAACAGTATGGACTTCTGGAAAGAGAATATATTTCCTGTCTTACTTATAAAATTATGGAAATTTCCATAGTTTTTCTAAAACATTGATTCACTGCCTGTTTTTCATCTTTGAAAAAAATTCCTGTTCAATGAGAAGCAGAATATCTACTATGTTTTTGGGGGAATTACTTGGAATGAGTTAGCAGTGAAAATTCTTAAGAAAGGGTCAGTGAATATCAAAACAATTCCTTAAGACAATATGGTGTACGAATGTTTTCTAGACCCCAAAACTCTAGTTCTTTTATTGGATTATTCAATGATAAGGAAGCTTTGTTGGTGTTGTATAGAAATGGATCAATCAAGAGGGAAGATACATTGAAAAATACATTGTGTGTGTATGTGTGTGTGCGTGTATTGTGTAATGCAGATGTCCCATATATAAGTTTCTATCAATACTTGACTTTTTAAATAGTTAAAACACAGAGGAGGTCTAAACAGATCCACATTAAGCACATCATAAAAAAATCTTTAAGAAGGAATTTATCTGTTGATAAATGCTATTTATACTTATAATATGATACAATATTGTTTTATTTTTTTTAATTTTTAAATTTTTTTAAATGTTTATTCTTGAGAGAGATAGAGAGAGAGAGAGAGAGAGAGAGAGAGAGAGCATGAGCATGAGCAGGGGAAGGGCAGAGAGACAGAGAGACACAGAATCTAAAGTAGGCTCCAGGCTCTGAGTTGTCAGCACAGAGCCCGACACAGGGTTCCAACTCACAAGCCGTGAGATCATGACCTGAGCAGAAGTTGGACGCCCAACCAACTGAGCCACCCAGGTGCCCCTGACACAATATTGTTTTAAATAGTTGAATATTATATATCTGATGATCCCTGAAATGATATGAAAAGTTCTCAATTGTTTACATAGAACAAACACTCTACTAGGTCATTTCCATATACTGTTTGGGAACAGCTTTGGATGTCTGATCTCTGGAATTATAAGGTAACACATGTGTATTATTTTAAGCAACTAAGTTAACAGCAATTTATTATAGCAACAATGAGAAATTAATACAGCTACTTATTATTATTACTGATACTAAGGGAAGAGGTATTTTACAGCTTGATTGGGAAAAATAAATGCTTATCTCTGGAGATGGCTGGATGTGTGATTTTGACTATTGGCTAAATAACAGGCAGTGAGATTGATCATGTGCTTGTAAAGTTTGAAATTCCCTTGGGGAACAGCAGAAGTCTGTTTACTGATGGCTTCACTTTACAAAACTGATTAGATAGTCTGGCTTGGCTATGTGACCAGAGGGGAAAAAAGACCCCACTGGAAATTCTTCCTTAATTTTTCCTAAAATCAAGATTCACAGCACAGTTCTTGGTGGTTCAGTCTGGAAACAAAGGTTTTTTTCCACGTGTGAATCAGGATCCTGGGGAACTTAAACTTGGATGTGTCTATATCAGTAACGCTCTCCTGCACTACCTTCTTTTACTATATATATCCTTTGCCTTTAAATGAAAACCTTGTATGTATATGTTTGGTAGAGACTTAAAAGTTCTTTCAAATATCCAAATTTGGTAAGTTTTTACACTATTATTTTAACATGTTTTTTTTAACATTTCTGCTTTTGAAATTAGGTTCTAGAAATTGCACCAGCTTCCTAAGATATCCAGGAACCCCTATAAACTCCTGCTATTGGGATTATTGGATATTTTAAAGAAATTTGTTATATGATGTCTTAAAAATTACACTAGGATATCACTCTTTGCAATTTTATTTCTTAAATATTTGTATCTCCCAACATATTATGGTGAATGCACTAATCACTGAACATTGAGTTAAGCAATGTGCAAGGGAAATGATCGCATTAATTTTATACACACACACACACACACACACACACACACATACACAAACTATAATCTCATAAGATATGGCTTTTGGCATCATTTGCATCATTGGCTAATATTTCATAAGTTGATATTTCTTTAAAATGCTCATCAGAATGCTTCAGAGGATCCTCAAAACAATCGCCAATGTGGCAGATTAGCAAACACGCAAAGAGCCCACTTGCTATGAAGTGCATTTCATGTTATAGCAGCAGAGTGTAATCAACCAGAAATTAATCCTTTTCGTGTTGTGACCCATATAACTGTGAAGTGAAATGTGATCTTGACATTGGGAATTAGAGTTGCTTGCAATCAGACAGGAGTAATGCTATTCAAGTGACACCATTTTGTGAGGTTTCAATTAGTTCACACAATAGGGGGCTTTATGATGACAGGAGCATGAGTCAAACCAATATCAAGGGGTTATCAAAACAGTGTTGTTTCAGTGACTCAGTCAACTATTCCCTCTTTGCTCATCACTGAGTTTAGATGGAGCTCTCAAGAGTTGGCTAATATGGAATCTTGTGGAGGTTTGGATCTCAGATGTTGAAGTTAGATGATCTTTCATTTTTTATGCTTCCTCCTGTAACACCTGCTTCTTTTATGCGATAGTAATCAAGGCATAAAGAATCTCTGCAGGATTAACGATCACATTAAATGATCAACTATTTTAACTCAACTAGATGTTAAAATATGCTGTGCCAATTATAGTAATGAATTTATTTATTCATACACATAGCAAAAAGCTAACTTGTTATATGTCAGGCTTTGTGTTGGATTGTACTAGTACAAACCGAATAACAATTGTAGCATTTATGTATAGAGTCTCAAAACTACTGTATAGTGTAGATTCCAGAATACTATCTAGAAGTAGAATTGTCTATTCACTGAGTTCATATCTTCAGTCAAAAATAAATCTTAGAAATCACATCTTTATACGAGTGTATATGAAATCATCACTTATAGAAACAAATTCAATTATAAGAAGGGAAAAGCTAATTAAATTATCATGCAACCTATAATGGAATATTACATGGCTATTCAAAATCATGTTATTCAAGAGTATTAGTAACATAATAAATCCTCAAGATTAAATGCTCAATTTATCAGCATATCAAACAAAATATGCATTATGAATCCAACAGTGATGGAAAATATATCACTACTAAAAAGGACCTGAAAAGTAATAAACAGCCATAATTCCAGGGGGCCATGATTTTTCAAAGCAATTTATCAAGAGGTATAAAAATCTTTAAAGATGTTTATATCTTTGGACCCAATAATTTTATTTCATCAAGGTATTATACATAATTTTGAATATCAAGAATTTTGAATATAATTGAGTAATAATCAAAATTACGTAGATATTCAAAACAACTAATGAAAAAGTTCAGTGATACGAGAACTATTAATAGCACAATGGCAGGTGAGCCCATCAAGATGTTTTCAACAATGTAAATATATATATATTGGTAGTATAACCTTGAAGCTGTGACCAAAGATTCAAATGTAGCCTTGATATCTGCAGAATCAAAATGGATATCATTTTAGCATATAGGAAGACAATGAGTTTCTCTTGTAGACAAGAAGATTCAAGACAATTCTGTCAATTTTTAATTCTTTACAGACAGTGGGAAGATAGTTTAATATCTTAGCCAAAGAAATACAAAAACTAAACAAGATATTTGGCAGACTGAGTAGATTGGAAAGTTCCTGTATAGATTAGGATCTTGAACTATGTAAATTTTGAGGACTGTGAGACAAACCCTTCTTTATCAGGAAGTCCTTGACACAAACTACACACAGGACTCAATGTCTCTCAGCAAAGGCTCCAGCATGAAATTCAGTCAGGGCTCCAGCCAAATTTTATCCATCATCCAAACTCTACTTGCTGAGATGGTTGTCCATCAATTAGGAAAATACAATTACTTTTTTAGTGAATGAATGCTAATTAAAAAAAAAAACATGAAAATGAAAACTATACATTAATAATTTGGATCTTAAGAAAGAAAGGATGGATATTTTGCATTTTAAAGACTTGTAATATTTAAAATAATCCAGCCTACTGGAGGAATATTAAGCTCTCTGATGCCAAATCACCATATATAATTGAGTAACTTGTTATGATTTTTTTGAGTTTTTCTTTATATATTTTGACACAGAGAGAAAGCAGGGGAGGGGCAGAGAGACAGGGAAAGAGAGAATCCCAAACAGGCTCCACACAGCTTGGAGCCCAATGTGGGGCTTAATCCCACAAACAATGAGACTAAAACCTAAGCTGAAATCAAGACTTGGACACCTAACTGACTGAGCCACCCAGGAGCCCCTAGTTAGGATTTTTGGTGGAAATCTTTCTAGATTTGTATATAATCTTGGAACATAAAATTCCTTATATTTGTGAATTTAACTTATTAGATGTAAGTTTTTTAATTATTAGTAAATGTTTTTTTAAAACATTAGGAATGTTTTTTAATTATTAGTAAAATAGAACTGAAGTGCTTATAAATGGAAATCAAATACATAAATTTATAATTGTAGTATGAAATAATTGAAGGAACTTGAGAAACTTTGTAATTGGGACCAAATATTATCAAAGACACCCTACAATTGAATTTTTTAAATATTTCAGATTATACCTTTGTCAAATGTTGGCAAAGTGAATTTAATACTTAATGGAGAGCTATGTTTCTAATTATTATAATATTAGTAGCAATTAGTAATTTTAAAAATGCACCTCTGAACGATAATCTTTTCTAGGCCCCTGTAACTGCTACTGCGTATATTGGACAGCCTATATTAACAACATGATATGCATATATATAATAAATCTGCAATAACATACCCCAAAATTTTTATAGTATTAATCTCTATTTCATGTAATTACATATTTTTATATTGTCTTGATTTCCTACAGTCAACGTATATCATGCTATAACTAAAAAATAGCAAAGATTAACCTTTTTGTGAGACTGCACTGTGATTGCCTCCTTCTCCTAAAAACAAGCACAGTATCTTACCTCTAAAAAGAGTTTAAAAATTAGAATGTAAACTCTTTGGAATTTTGAAATTAAATTGTATCAATTATTTTTCTGGTTAAAATAATACACTGCAATTGAATATTTGCCTTAAAAATAACAACAAAATGTGCTGTGATTTAAATAAATATATATCAACATGTAAAGTTATTTGGTCACAGACTCACTGGTTTTTTCAATAAGTATCTTACTGAAAAAAAATTCCTTTTTCACAAGAAGTAGGCTAATGCCTGAATTCTGAAAATCTAGTTGAAATTTACCAATTCTAAAGAGAGAGAGAGAGAGAGAGAGAGAGAGAGAGAGAGAGATATGAGTGGAGGGTGTCTGGGTGGCTGAGTCAGTTGCATGTTCAACTCTTGATTTCAGGTAAGGTCATGATCCCAGGGTTGTGGGATCGAGCCCTGCATTGTGCTCCACACTCAGTGGAAGTTCTCTCTCTCTTTCTTTCTCTCTCTCTCTCTCCCTCTCTCTCTCCCCACCCCCACCCCTCTCCTCCACTTGTGCACACTGTCCCTGTCTCTAAATTAAAAAAGAAAAGAAAAGAAGAAAGAAAAGAAAATAAAATAAAAGAAAAGAAAAGAAAGAAAGAAAGAAAGAAAGAAAGAAAGAAGAAAGAAAGAAAGAAATCACTAATTCTGCAACCACTTTACCACTTGACCACAATGTGACTCTGGACAAATGACTAAGCTCGCCTTGCTTCTTCCTGAGCAATATGGGAATAACACCATCACTTCACAGGATTATTATTAACATTTAAAGACAAATAAGAATAAATACACTGTTTAAACTATAAAATCCTATACCAATGGAAGGTTTTTGTTGTGATCATCTTTATAGAAATATCATAATGATAGAAAATAGATGTCTTGTCTTCAGGAAGACTATAGAGGGTATTGAATCAGTCCTTAGTGAACAAATTCTTCAACAGGAATAAAGCAATCTGATGAAGAAAATAAACAAGAGGGTTAATGAATAGGTCCTATCAATGAGGAGAATATGAAAAATATTAAATTGATATGTAAAAAGAAAGATTCCTTTGTTTAGAATTCCATAGACTAAGTACTGTGATAAACACATGAAATATAACATTAACAACAGGATATAACCTAGTGTGAGAAGTGACACCATAGAGATGAATTTATTGATTGGCAGTGGGGTTTATAGGTGTTTCAGAGGGATGATGGAGAACTTCACAGTGGTGTCTAATCAGGGTTTTTAAGAGTGAACAGAAGTTTCATCAGACAGAAAAGAGGAAAAAGGTTATTTTAAGTAAATAAATATAATTTATTTATATGTATATATAATTTATTATTAAATATAATTTATTTAAATATAATAAAAAAGGTTATTTTAGGTAAATAAATATAATTTATTGTCCCTTAACAATAGTAAATCTCCTGATCTATGAACATGGAATGTTCTCCCATTTATGTCAATCTTCTTTACTCTCTTCGAAAAACATTTTATAGTTTTCAATGTATAAGTCTTGTACTTATTTTGTTAAACTTATATGTAATTTTTTGGATATTATTATAAATGGAGTTCTTTTCTTAGTTTTGCTTTCAGAATATTCATTGCCAATGCATAGAAATACAATTGATTTGTGTATACTGATCTTATATCCTGTAACTTTGTTATTTTTTTTTTAAAGTTTGCTTATTTATTTTGAGAGTGAGAGACGGGGTGGGAGAGAGATTATCAAGCAGGAGCCCCACTGATGCCAAACTTGATCTCATGAACTGTGAGATCATGAACTGAACCAAAACTGAGAGCCAGATGCTTACCAACTGTGCCACCCAGGTGCCCCAACTTTGTTAAAAGTTTTAATAGCTCTAATCATTTTCTCCTTGATTACTTAAGACTTTTTCTGTTCAAAATCACATCACCTTTAAACAGAGATACCTTTACTCCTTCCTTTGAAATCTGGATTCCTTTGAGTCATTTTTCTTAATCCCCCTGCCTAGACCCTTCATTAAAATGGTCAACACAGGGGCAGCTGGCTCAGTGGGTTGGTTATCTGATTTCGGCTCAGGTCATGACCTCAGGGTTTGTGGGTTGGAGCCCTGCATCGGGCTCTGTCCTGACAGCTTGGAGTCTGGAGCCTGCTTTGGATTCTGTGTCTCCCTCACTCTCTGTCCCTCCCTTACTTGTGCTCTATCACTCTCTCTCAAATAAATAAAGAAAGAAAGAAACATTAAAAAATGTTTAAAAGGTCAACACAATAAGGAGAGTGGACTTTATTTTTTTTTAATTTCTAATGTCAGCAGGAAAGCATTTAGCATTTTAACATTCCATAAAATGTTAATTGTGGGTTTTCTGTAGATGTCTTTTATCAAGTTGACAAAGTTCCCTTCTGTTCCTAGTTTGTTAAACATTTTGTCATGAAATGGTACTAGTTATGTTAAATGTTTTTAATGTGTTTATTGCGATAATCATATGATTTTTATCCTTTTTTTCTATTAATATGATAAATGACATTAATTGATTTTCAAATGTTAAGCCAACCTTGCATCTTTGAATAAATCTTACTTGGCTGTGGTATAATTATTCTTATACATTGCTGGATTCACTTTGCTAATATTAATATTTTATTGATTTTTTTTTTGCTTCCCTGTATTCATAAGGGGTATTAGTCTATATATCTCTTTTCCTGTGATGTTTTTGGTGTCAGGGTAACTTTGGACTCATAGCCACTGGTTTGGAAGACAGTTCTTCCCTTTCTATTTTTTAGAAGAGGTGGAATTTTTTATTTAAAAAAAAGTGATATTGATGTTGGCATTGAATAATGCTTTTCTGAAGAGTTGATATTAATTCTCTTTTAAATGTTTTGTAAATGAGGGGCGCCTGGGTGACTCAGTTAAGCTTCCGACTTCAGCTCAGGTCATGATCTCATGGTTTGTGAGTTTGAGCCCCTCATTGGGCTCTGTGCTGACAGCTTGGAGCCTGAAGCCTGCTTCCGATTCTGTGTCTCCCTCTCTCTGTTCCTCCCCCACTCGCACTCTGTCTCTCTCTCTCTCAAAAATAAATAAAGATTAAAAAAATAATAAATAAATAAATAAATGTTTTGTAAATTTTACCAGTGAAGCTATCTGGGCCTGGGATTTTCTTTTGGGGAAGTTTTGTTTTTGTTTTTTTTTTTTTTAAATTAAGAATTCAATATCTCTGCATGTATAAATCTATTTTGATTTTCTATTTTCTCCTAATACAGTTTTAGTAGTTTGTGTCTTGCTAGAAATTTTTCCCATTCTATCTAAGTTATCTAATCTGTTGCCATATTCCCTTGTAAAGAGAAAAATGTTTATTTTTCTGTGGTATGCAAAGGATGTATCCTGTTTTATTCCTGATTTTAGTAGTTTGAGGCTTCTCTTTTTTATTCTGGACAGTCAGGCTAAATGTCTGTCAATTTTGTTGATCTTCTCAAAGAACCAAATTTTTGCTTTGTTTATTTTTGCTACAGTTTTCTTTTCTCTATCTCATTAATTTACACTCTCATCTTTATTATTTCCTTCCTTCTGCTTATTTTCAGTTTTGTCTCTGTTTTCTCCAGAGTCTTAAGGAAAAATTAGGTTATTGATTTGAGATCTGTTTTTTCAGACATTTACAGCTGTAAATTTCCCTCTAGGCCCTGCTTTAGGTGCATGTCATAGGCTTTGTTATTTTGTGTCTTCATTTTTATTCATCTTAAAATACTCTCTAATTTGTCTTGTAATTTCTTCTTTGACTCATTGGTTGTTTAGATGTGTGCTGTTTAAATGTCTCATATTTGTAGATTTAACAAATTTATTTCTATTATCGGTTTCAAGTTTTATCTAATTGCAGCTGCAGAGCATACTTAGAATGATTTTAAACCTTTTAAATTTATTGAGGCTTGTTTTATGTCCTAGATAGTCTATCCTGGAAAAATGTTCCATGTGCACTAGGAAAAAAATGTACATTCCACTGTTCTTGGGTGAAAGTTGTTATAGATGTCTATTAGGTCTAGTTGTTTTATAGTGTTTTTTTGCGTTTCTGTTTCCTTATGGATCCTGTTCTTAGCTTTTCTATCAATTATTACAGTGAGGTATTAAAGTCTCCAACTATTATTGCTCAATTATCTCCCTTTAATTCAATTAGTTTTTTTTTTCTTTTAGTTTTGGAGCTAAATTCCATTTAGTTTTGTGTATCTGAGTTAATATCCAGGGGGAATACTGCTTATGCATGATTGATAACTTGGATTTCAAAATTATATCTATATGTTGGAACTTACATTAGGACATTGCACCATTTTTAATATTACATCATATGAGAAATTCACATGGTTTAAATCCCAATTCTACAGTCAAATTAATCTGGATTTAAATCTTGCTTACATGCCTTTGTAGTAATGGAACCTGGGTGAAATTACTTGGTTTTCTGAATTTCTTCCCTGTGGATTTCCATTATCTGCCAACAGAGGCCTTTTTATCCTCAAGTCCCATCACTCACTCCCTAGCACCCAAATTCTTATTACAGCCCTTTTATTAAATGCATTGTTCCATATATTTATTTATGGACGTCCTTGTTCTTTCTTCATAGATTGTCTCTCCTATGTAGAACTTGAGAAACTTAACATGGGGGAAGGGAAGGGAAAAAAAAATAGTTTCAAACAGAGAGGGAGGCAAACCCATAAGAGACTCTTAAACACAGAGAAAAAACTGAAGGTTGACTCGGGAAGCAGGGCAGAGGGGAAAATAGGTGATGGGCATTGAGGAGGGCACCTGTTGGGATGAGTGAGCACTGGGTGTTCTATGTAAGTGATGAATCATGGGAATCTACCCCCCAAACCAAAAGCACACTATATACACTGTATGTTAGCTAACTTGACAATAAATTATATTTAAGAAAAAAAGAACTTAGAAAATATTCTTCTACATCCAACTCAAGCATCATTTTCTCTGCAACCCAGCAAAGATAATAATTGCTTTCATTATCTCACCATGCACCTTGTATAAATTATTCATTTAAGATTCCATTTCCCTACAATAGGAAGATTTCATTGTGGAAAGAAACTTTCCTCCTTGCCTAATTCCATGCCTGCTGCATGCAAGGTATTAAAAAAAGGTTTGCTGCATTGGGCAGAACTGAATCAAGAGTTATAAAAACACATTCTGAAGCAAAGGTCAAATAAAGTTGTTCTCCTTCATAATCAGTACATAATAATACTCAACTTAGGAAACACAGATCCAGGTTGGCAAGCCAGAATGATTGTGTTGTTCACAGGTCATTGAATCAGGATGAAAAAGAACATAGATTTTGCACTGGGAGTGCCTTTGCAATCCTTACAAATTTTCTTATTTTTCCTAAATCAGATTCTTTGCCTCTGAGCCTCAATTTATGCTGTTCCCTAACCTTAAAAAGTTATAATGATCTGTCCCACCAACCCAGCCTCATCTTTTTCTCCTATGTCTTTCATTTCATGTTGTACTACTACCAAGTTCCCTCTCATAAATTCTCTCTCACACTTCCTTGAATCACTGTGCATGTTGTTACCTCTGCCTTGGACATCCTCCACCTCAATTCTAAACGTATTCATCTGGTAAACCTGCAATTTATTCTTGAGGCTGCATTTAAGCTACATCATCTGTGAAATAGTTCCTGACTTTCACAGCAGTTTTAGGGATATGTTTCCCTGTGTTTCCACTAGAATGTGTAGAAATGAGGTGATGATACTGTAATTAACTGCATTTATGTAAATTATTTGAGGTCATATAATGGTTATTTCACTCGAGTTCTCATAATATAACATGGTTCCTGGCATGCATTGGGGGCTTAATAAATATTAGTTAAATTAATGAACTGTAAGTTCGTTAACAGTAAGATTTTCTTATCCTGGCTTTCCCTGCAAAATAAATATTAACCTAAACATAAAAGTTACCTCTTCTTTTCAGGTGGAAGTTACATGTTGGTAGTATATAAAATGAAACACGTGTCTGAATACATTTATTTTAAAGTTAAGTAATAGCATTACGAAAGACATTTCTAATTTGAGAAAGACAGGGGCCTGTCATTAAAAAGCTCAAATTGTAGGGGCACCTGGGTGGCTCAGTCGGTCGAGCATCTGACTTTGGCTCAGGTCACAATCTCACAATTCGTGAGTTTGAGCCCCACATCAGGCTCTGTGCTGACAGTTCAGAGCCTGGAGCCTGCTTCAGATTCTGTGTCTCACTCTCTCTCTCTGCTCTTCCCCTGCTCACATGCTGTCTCTCTCTCAAAAATAAATAAAGGCTAAAAAAATTTTTTTAAACAAATTTCAAATTGTAGAATGTCTTTGAAGAAATGCTTGGGCAGGTTTTTAATTAAGTACAGTTCTTACATTGGTGTATACAAAGAGAAACGCTACAGTATTAATGAAAGTTTATCTGTGCACATGTTCAAAACTATTCCACAAACATACACTGAATGCGAAGTACCAGTTTATTACCAGTAAGCCAACTGCAACACTATGTTGATATAAGGTGGGAAAAGGAAAAGAGTGGGTTACTGACTGGAAATAAAAAGTGAATTTTCAACCTTTTTTCATAAAATAAAAAATAAAACTTTATATCAAAAATCCAGAGTTGATATTATTTAATACAGTAATTTACTTTGGCAGTCTAATAGGTATCAGACCACTATATCATGTTGAATATAGATTCACTATATTTAATTTCATTATCTCTCTCTGGTTGTATTCCCAGTATTTCATGTTTGTCTATAAAACTTTCTCACGCTTACTTTTTGAATGTTATAAATGCATTAAAATTCAGAAGTCTTATTTGAAGATGATATGAATAAATATTTAAAATTAACGAACATTATTAAGAAAGCAAAAAGACAACCTGCAGAACAGGAGAAAATATTTGAAAATTATATATCTGTGAAGCATCTAGTATGCAGAATATGTAAATAACTCTTACAATCCAACAGAAAAAAGATAAAAATCCAAAATGGGAAAAGAACTTGAATAGACATTTCTCCAAATAAGATATACAAATGGTCAATAAGTGCATAACACAATTTCAACACCATCAGTGATTAGGAAAATGCAAATCAAAACCACAAGATAACAATTCACATTCACTAGAATGTATATAATTTTAAAAAATCGGAAAATCACAAGTATTGGTGAGAATGTGGAGAAACTACAACATCCCTACATTGCTGGCAGGAATGCAAAATAGTTCAGCCACTACGGAAGACAGTTTGGCTGTTCCTCAAAAAGTTGAGTGTGAAATTACAATACAACCCAGCAACTCCACTCTTAATTTCCACTCCAGAGGAACTGAAGACAGGCACTCAAACAAATACATGGATGTGCATGCTTACAGCAACACTATGAACCATAGCCATAAGGTGAAAAACACCCAAATGTCTATAAACAAATGGGTGGATAAACAAAGGGTAGTGTATACATACCATGTATGATTCAGCTGTGAAAAGGAATGAACTACTGACACCTGCTACGATTTGGATGAACCTTAACAACATTATGCTGAGTGAAGGAAGCCAGTAAGAAAAGGTTGTATATTGTGATTTCATTTATAAAACAAATGTCTAGAATAGGTAAATTCATAGAGACAGACAGCAGGTTGGTGGCTGGTTGCCAGAGGCTGGGGAGAGGGAAGGTAAGTAAAATAACTGCTTAATGGGTACAGGGTTCCCTTTTGGGATGAGGAAAATTTTTGGAGGTAGACAGCGATGGTAGTTGAATTGTGAATGTATTTAATGTTCCTGAATTGTTCACTTTAAAATGGGTTAAATTTATGTTATGTGAATTTCACCCCAATAAAAAAAAATCAAAATGATCATATGATTATATTGAAAAAGCAAAATATAAATGGAATTTCCAGAATTCGTTTAGCAATGTAAAATACAAATATAACAGACTGAAGAAGGTATGTCAGTGTGTTGAGAGTGGAAAACTATGGAAAATATTATGGATATATCTTCTATTTATATTTGTTTGGAGTAGCAACTTCTATTACTGATGACCTCCTATTTCCTAGGTGCTGTGCTGGGTATCTTCCTTATATTATCTAATTTAATACTCACAGTACCTAAATATTATTATATTTACTTTATAGAGAGAAAACTGAGGCTCAGGCAGTATGTAAATAAAACAAAATAACAAAACTAAAAAGTGACAAAGCCGAGATCCTAACCCAGTTTCATCAGAAACGAAAGATTTGTTATTTAATTTACAGTATTCCCTTTTCATGATTTTTCTCTAAAATATTTCCTTAACAGCATTGCTTTGTCATCAGATGTTTAAAAATAGAAGTCTTACTCAAATCTTCCTAAACTTACTTAAGATTAAAATTTGAGTTTTGCTATTAGTGGGCATGTTTGCTTTTAAAGGATACTTTGTCTCTGAACATACATATGACTTATAATGCCTATTTCCTGAGTAGAGGAAGGTAATTTTCAAAGTCAAGCTCCTTTTGTCCGTCACATTAGTTAGGACTATTAACAGCTGACCTCACAGACAGCACTTTTCTGGCTGGTCCACAAGCTCATGTGTGACATGGGCAGCCAACCAATATGATAATACAGCCAACCAACCAATGGAAAAAAAAAGCTGTGTCCCCACTCATGCAGGGACGGTATCCCTCATCTGTTTTGTTCAATTCACATCATCCTTCCAATCTTCAGTTTCTTTACAACTGTCATAAAAAGAGCGTCTCTAAATTTCCATTCGTTGTATGTTATCTCACAGCTGTACGTGATTTTGCAAAGACGGTGGATGTTAAGTGGGGCTTATGGTGGTAAATTTGGGCATGAAATAAGTTCACAGATAATGAGTATCCAGGTACTTTTGATCATAAAATCATGCATTATCATCTAGACTTACGATCACCATGCACAATTAAAAAAATCTGCACACATTTTTCTGCTTTTTTATACTCGTCTTGCAAGTAGAAAGCATGGGCTTCAGAGTTATATAGGCTTAAGAACAGCTGCTGGATCTACCATTTATAAACTGTACGATTTGGAACAAATTGGTTAACCTTACTAACCTCTGTATCCTCCTCCAGAAAAAGAAGATAACAATGTCATGGTAGGGTCGCCACCAGGGTTGTGCCCAATACTCTCTGTGAAGTGTCCAGCAAAGTGCCTGATGCTATCATTGCTAAATAAATGTTACATTTTATTATATTACCATTTAATTATTATAGCTTGTTCACAAGGTTTTTCAGGGCTGAGGCTTGTGGTCGGGGTATCTGAGAACTGAGTCTCAGCTAAGATGGGAGTGAGGTCGCACGCAGAAGACAATGAGACTTGGGTAGTGAGCCTGCCATTACCCCCATCCATGTCTCAACTCACAGCAACCTGGCAACCAGGGTTCAGACATCCCAGAAAGGAGACTGCAAGATTTCCTTCAGTATAAACTGACCATAGCAACACACACACACAGACACACACACACACACACACACACACACACACACACACACACAGATGCTGACATTTGGAGGTGCCCAAAACAAATTGCTGGGACTATTAATAGGTAAGTACCACCCAGGGCATACACAGTTTTAGTAAGTTTTTAAAACTGTGACAGTATATTACATTCATTAGAAAAAATTTAAAAATAGCTTGTCAAGAAAATTAAATTATTTGTAGTTAATATTAATAAATATTTACCTAAGTTAACTATAAATGAGCCCCTATTAAAGTCTTTTGTGGAAACCTCTATTAACATTAAAGTAAAAATATTTTTTCTACTGGAAAGATGACTACATTTGCCATACTAAGGTCATTCTTGTGTTGGCATGAGATTTCCTGATGCCTTTTAAAAAAGATTTCTTATTATTGTTTCTTATTATTGAGGCTGGGATATAGCAGAATAAGAGGACTCTAGGCCCACTTCATCCGAAAGATAAAACTATATAACATTCACATCAGCATATATAATCCCCAAAATACCTAAAGATTGGCAGAGCAAGCTCCACAACTAAAGACAGAGGAGTGGCCACACCCAAGAGGGTAGGAAGGGTAGAAGTACAGTGGGAACCTAAATGGACTCAAGCCATCCATGGTAGAGAGGGAGCCAGGGGTACAGAGAAGGGTAAGAAACAGACTATCACACTGGGAAGCGCAAAGAGGAAAGATGAATCCCTACAACAGTTGGCTTTGAAACCTGGAGGGGTTTAATTTCCTGAGTTCCTATAACTGGCAGTACTAAAAGCCTGGAATTTTAAACATTACAGACTTGGCAAAAAATATAAGTAAGTAAACAAATAAACAAACAAATAAACAAATAAATTAATAAATAAAATCAGCTAATGTCATACTCACTGGGGACAAATTGAGAGCATTTCCTGTAAGGTCAAGAACAAGACAAGGCTGTCCACTCTCACCACTTTTATTCAACATAGTATTGGAAGTCCTAGCCATGGTAATCAGACAACAAAAAGAAATAAAAAGCATCCAAATTGGTAAAGGAGAAGTAGAACTTTCACTATTTGCAGATGACATGATATATATATATATGGAAAATCCTAAAGACTCCACCAGAAAACTACTAGAACTGATAAATGAATTTAGTAAGGTAGTAGGATATAAAATCAATGTACAGAAATCTGTTGCATTTCTGTACACTAATAATGAAGTAGTAGAAAAAAAAAATTAAAACAATCTGATTTACAATTTCATCAAAAATAAAATTCCTAGGAATAACCAATGAGGTGAAAGGCCTATATCTGAAAACTGTAAAACACAGATGAAAGAAATTGAAAATGACATGAAGAAATGTAAAGATATTCCATGCTCATGAATTTGAAGAACAAAAATTGTTAAAATTTCTATACTATCCAAAGCAATCTACACATGTAATCCAATCCTTATCAAAATACCAACAGAATTTTTCACAGAACTAAAACAAATTATCCTAAAATTTGTATGGAACCACAAAGACTCTGAATACCGAAAGCAATCTTGAAAAAGAAAAAGAAAACTGGAGTTATCCTAATTCCAGACCTCATGTTATACTACAAAGATGTAGTAATTAAAACAATATGGTAGTGACACGAAAATAGACACATAGATCAATAGAACAGAATGGAGAGCTGAGAAATAAATTCATGATTATATGGTCAATTAATCTTTGATACAGGAGGTAAGACTATGCAATGGGGAAAAGACAGTCTCTTCAAAAAATGGTGCTGGGAAAACTGGTCAGCTACAAGTCAAATAATGAAACCAGACTACTTTCTTAGGCTATACACAAAAATAAACTCAAAATGTTTTAAGGACCTAAATGTGAGACCTGAAACCATAAAAATCCTAAGACAGCACAAGCAGTAATTCTTCTGACACTGATCACAGGAACATCTTACTAGATATGGCTCCTGAGGCAAGGGAAACACAAGCAAAAATAAACTATTGGGATTACATCCAAATTAAAAGCTTCTGCACAGGAAAAGCAACAACCAAAAAAACTAAGAGACAACCTATTGAATGGGAGAAAGTATTTGCAAATGATGTATCAGATAAAGGGTTAGTTTCCAAAATACATAAAGAACTTACATAACTCAAACCCCCAAAAATCTCAATTCAAATAAATGGACAGAAGATATGAATAAACATTTCTTCAAGGACAACATACAGATGGGCAACAGACACATGAAAAAGATATTCAACATCGCTCATCATCAGAGAAATGAAAATCCAAATCACAATGAGATATCACCTCACACCTGTCAGAATGGCTAAAATCAAGAACTGAAGAAACAACAAGTGTCAACAAGGATATGGGGAAAAGGAACACTCATACACTCACGCACTGTTGGTGGGAAAGCAAACTGGTACAGTGACTGTGGAGGACAGAATGGAGGTTTCTCAAAAAATTAAAAATAGAAATACCCTACCATTCAAGAATTGTGCTATTGGGTATTCACCCAAAGAATATAAAAGCCCTGGGGTTCCTGGGTGGCTCGTAGGTTAAACGTTCGACTTCAGCTCTGGTCACCATCTCATGGTTCATGAGTTTGAGTCCTGCATCAGACTCTGTGCTGATAGCTCAGAGGCTGGAGCCTGTTTTGGATTCTGTGTCTCCCTCTCTCTCTGTCCCTCCCCTGCTCACTCTCTGTCTCTCTCTAAAAAATAAATAAATGTTAAAAATAAATTTAAAAAAAAGAATACAAAAGCACTAAATTGAAGGGATATATGCACCCCTATGTTTATAACAGCATTATTTACAATAATCAGATTATGTAAGCAGCCCAAGTGTTCATTGCTAGATGCACAAAGAACATACATATATATGATGGGATATTATTCAGCCATAAAAAAAGAATGAAATTTTTTCCATTTGCAACAATATTGATGGATCTACAGAGTATAATGCTCAGCAAATTAACCAGTCAGAGAAAGATAAACACCCTATATATGTGGAATTTAAGAAACAAAACAAATTAATGTAGAGAAAGAGGGAAAAATCAAAAACAAACTCCTAACTATACAGAACAAACTGATGGTTACCAAAGAGAAGGTGGTTGTGGAGTGGGTGAATTAGGTGAAGGAGATTAAGAGTACACTTATCTTGACAGGCACTGAATAATGTATAGAATTGTTGAATCACTATTGTACACCTGAAACTAATATAAAACTGTATGTCAAATACACTGGAATTAAAATAAAAAAATATGTATATATACATGCACACATATATCTATTTTAAGTTCATGAAATTAAAAAAATTAACAATTCTCATTATTTGTATATTTTAGCGAATCCATTTATGTGCTGTCAGACCCTTTGAAAATTTGCTAATTACATTTCACATTTCACACCCATACAATTTAAACAATTATTTATATTCTCTACCACTCATTTGTGTTCCTTTCCAATATTTTGAGGTTTTAACTTGTAAATTACTTTCATTATGTATGTTGCTTTTAATGAAAACATCAAGGTAACAGAGATCATGTATGCTTAACTTTTTTGCCAAAAGTCACTGTACTCTACTACAAAAAAGACTTATACGGTGTTCAGATTCAAGTAGGCAACATGTATTTGTATAAACTTTGGCCAAGTGCTTCCACAGTCAGAATGTGACAGTCCTGGACAACAGAGTGCTGCATGATAAACAAAATGTTCTTAGTGAAAGGATGGATGGATGATTTACTACACAGCGAGTTGTATATTAGCACTATTCCCATTTTATAGTAATAAAGAGACAATTTATGGATATGGAAAGGTACATGTTTAAGTTAAGACTGTTTTAGTAAAACAGAGTTGTTTTTTTTAATGGGAGTCACATGCAGTATTTAAAATAAGTTACACTTTACTGTCCATAAAAGGAGCATGGTACACAAGAATGTTGATCTCACTTGCCAAGAAAATGGAATAAGATTTCTCTGACTGCGCTGTCTTCCTGATCCCTATGGAATAGAAGGAGGAGAGCAAAATGGGAACATTACAGACACACTTTAACTCTGGGAAATTATGCAAAGATATCTCTAACGGAATTGTTATCAAATGGAGACCATCATGATCCACTGGGGACACCTGCGGTCACTTAGCTTTCCATTTTCCTCCCAACTGCATTAAGGTAAGCATTTGGGCCTAAAACAGTTGGGAGCAGCGGGAAGAACATAGTTTGAAAACCAAAAACCCTGAGTCTGAATTCCATTTTTGTTACTTTAGAAATTGTGCAAATTTAATACCATTATAATATCTTGAACTTTAGCTTTCTTATCTTTCTGTTTGGGTTGATGTTACCTCATTTCATACCAATTATGAAGGCTGAGTGACATTAGATTGTGTATTTAAAAAATTTAACATAATGTCACATTTATTTTATAGTAGTTTAAATATCAATCCTCCTTCCACTGAGGGAAAAACATAAGTAAGGGTCTGACACTGGGGAAACTGTGAAAGCACAACCTTCATCTCAAATGGGTTTGAATGATGAGAATCAAATTCTCCCTGTACACACACAAAAAATATGAAGACCCCGAATGGAAGCTTTTGTAGTGAAGTCTACTTACAGTTAAGTTATATTTGGGGGCAAGTACAGAAGAGGAAAGGGACTAAATCTGAAACTGTGTGGGATGAAGGTACTGTGAGGTATACTGTTTCCCGCATACCCTCCCTCACAGAAAAGAAATGGAGATCTAGATTCACTAAGTAGCATTTTCTGGACCACAAGAAATGTTAGAGCAAGGAGTGAAGCCCAAGATGGCTGACAGCATACTCAGCGCTCTTTCCATCAAGCCTCTTATTATTTCTGGGCTTTTCTTCCTCTACCTATTAAGTGAATGGGCTGGTCTTTATTTTTTTCATAATTATTTATTTTTACTGATATATAATTAACATACAGTGTTACATTAATTTTTGATGTAATGTATAATGATTCAACAATTCTGTATATTACACAGTGCTCATCAAGATATGTGTATTCTTAATCCCTTTCACCTATTTCACGCATCCCCTACCCAACACCCCTATGGCAACTACCAGTTTGTTCTCTGTATATGAGTCCATTTTCATTTGCTTGTTTGTTTGTTTTGCCTTGCTGTTGTTTGTCTCTTATTTTCTTTGTTCATTTGTTTTGCTTTATAAGTTCCACATATGAGTGAAATCATACGGTATTTGTCTTTCTCTGATTTATTTCATTCAACATTAAACCCTCTGGGTCCATCCATGCTGTGGCAAACTGCAAGATCTCATTCTTGTTTATGACTGAGTAATATTCCATTTTATATATTCCATATATTCCTTATCCAGTCCAGTATGGATGGACACTTGGATCACTTCCATATCTTAGCTATTATAAATACTGCTGCAGTACACATAGGGGTGCATGTATCCCTTTGATTTCGCACTTTTGTATTTTTTGGATAAATACAAAATAGTGCAATCACTGAATCATAGGGTAGTTCTATATTCAACTTTTTGAGGAAACTCCCTACTCTTTTCCACAGTGGCTGTACCAGTTTGAAATACCAGCAAGAGTGCAAAAGCATCCCTTTTTCTCCACATCCTAGGTAACACTTGTTATTTCTTGTGTTTTTGATTTTAGCCATTCTGACAGGTATGCGGTGGTATCTCATTGTATTTTTTTTTAATTTTTTTAATGTTTATTTATTTTTGAGGGAGACAGAGACAGAATGTGAGTGGGTTAAGGGCAGAGAGAGAGGGAGACACAGAATTGGAAGCAGGCTCCAGGCTCTGAGCTGTCAGCACAGAGCCCTACACGGGGCTTGAACTCACGAGCATGAGATCATGACCTGAGCCGAAGTCGGACGCTCAACTGACTAAGCCACCCAAGCACCCTATCACTGTGTTTTTTTAAATGATTATTTATTTATTTTTGGGGGGGACAGAGAGAAAGGAGACAGAGAGAATCCTAATCAGGCTCTGTGCTGTCATCATGGAGGCCAAAGTGGGGCTCGATCTCATGAACTGTGAAATCATGAAATAAGCTGAATTAAGAGTTAGACACTTAACTGACTAACTTTCCCAGGAGTCCCTCATTATGGTTTCGCTTTGCACTGACGGGGTTGGTCTTTAATGGTCACTTTTTAAATGGGCTTTGAGGTATGTGATAGTCACTATCTGGACCAAAGCAGACATATAGGATAACAAAATAGGTTTTAGTTGGAAAACCAATTTCAAACTCTTGACATTTTCTACTTGTTTGACCCTAGAAAAGTTAGGTAACTATTTTTTTTTATTTTAATGTTTATTTTTATTTTTAAGAGAAAGACACACAGAGTGTGAGTGGAGTTGGGGCAGAGAGAGAGGGAGACACAGAATCCAAAGCAGTCTCTAGGCTCTGAGCTATCAGCACAGAGCCTAACGCAAGGCTCGAACTCACAAGTGGTGATATCATAATCTGAGCTGAAGTTGGACACTTGACCAACTGAGCCACCTAGGTGCCCCTGTAACTATCCTTTTTAAATTCAATTATCTTATATGAAAATTAAAACCAAAAAAGCAAAAAATGGGAAATATATTAGCTAACACTCAGGGTTTAGTGGTAACTATGTTTATAAAGTCTGTAATACTTTGTCAACTGTATAGTAAGCACTATAAAACTGTAGATGTGAACTTTTTCAGATATATGTTCCAATATTTTTATTGATCTTATATGTCTTTTAGTTTAGGAGAAAAAGTATGGAGTTACTTGCCTATAAAAGGGCTAAGTGAAGCTTTCACTTTAGGAGCACTAAAAAAACAAGCTTTGGCCCATCTTATAAGCACTTCATACTTGAATCTGCTGTGTTTTAGAGCCTTTATGTGTGGTCCCGTGGGCTCACAGGGCAGTGACTAAACATGGTAGGAGGGAGGCCCTTCATTCCCTACTCTCCCAATGTATATACATCAGCATGGCAGGGATCTGGAGGCTGAGAAGCTTATGGTGAAACCCCCTTGCCTCCTCCTCATCAAAAGTCCTTGACACAGAAACCGAGAAGCATTAAAAAGAAATGAAAAAGGTTGCCCATGCCTGTCTGAAGTAACTAAGTTACAAGGACCTTTGAGGATTTTTGTGAGCTGCTGAACCGGGTTTTGGAGGGCTGAATTTGTATATTTCTTTACCTTTTATTACATTTCCACCTGACCACAGCCCCTACAGATGCAGCTTCATGCTCTAAGTAGTTCAGCTAGTGAATCTGAAGAAGGCTCCTGGGATAGGCCTCTTGTAACACTCAACCAAGGTTTTTTTGTTTTTTGTTTTTGTTTTTTTTTGCTTTTTTCCCCAGTCTTTTCCTCGGGCCTCTCAAGGAATCATTTTCTTGTGCACTTGAAGGGGTTTTTGTCAAGTGGCCTGGAAGTGAGGTTGAAGAGTGTCACCTTGGCAAAGTTAATCCGGGAGTGAAAATGCCAAAAGGGAACCGGTTGTTTCTATTCTGAACACTTTTTTCAGTGTCTGAATGCGAAAGCAAAATGCTTCCACCAAACCTCCCTCATAGCACCACTGAGGATTATCAATACCTCTTTCTTCCAATCAAGGCCTTCATCAAAGCTGAAGGGAGGCAAGTCCTTAGCAAGCAGGAGACTTAATCTCACAATAAAAAACAAAAACAAAAACAAAAACAAAAACAGTTGCCAATCTCATCAGTCACTAGCAAAACTGCAATTGAATTCTTTAGAAATTATACAACGGACACAATGATGCAGAGAAAAAATAATTCATGAAGTGTTCAAAATGCACACACTCACTAGCTTGCCTGGGGGATAAAGGCATTGTCTTTGGGGTCAGATAATGAGCCTCAGAGGCTACTTTCCTACTTTACATTCATGAGGATTTGGGCAACTCAGTTTCCTCATATCTAAGTGGGATTGTTAGTGAGATGATGTTATGTGCAAAGCATGCAGGAATAGTGAGAAGTGATGGGGAACGTTTAGATAAAATAGGCACGGGCTCAGGACAAAGATGGTGCATCAAAGAGAACCGTTTGTACAATAACAGCTTTTGCAGTTGATGTCTGGCCCTCTCTGTGTCCCTCGCTGTCCTCCCCACTTACACCCCAGGGTGGCATTTGCACGGTTCTGAGAGTGTTGCCTCCCTGCACTGCTCTGTGAGGTCTTTGACGGCAGGTCTGTGACTGATCGTGTCTTATCTGGCTTTATTATTGGAACCTGCATAGGACTGGACTCTGAGAAACCACTTATCAAAAATGAATTGGATATATACGTTAGGCATTGTGTGAATAAATATATTCTGTTTGGTTAAACTAACAGAATATGAGAACTATAAGAGAGAACTGGAATCACCTGACTCTTCTTTTACATACAGAGTTGTTGCAACCCAGGGAGTCTGTTTGTTCCATCCAAGTAACTTCGAAGTAGATCCAGAATATGAATGCCCATCACTAGGCTCTGAAACACTGTGCCTTCTCTACTGCGTCACACTGTTTGCCTTCAATGGGCTGCTTTTTCAGTCAGATGTCAGAAAATGAGGAACTGGGGTCTGTAAGGCTTCTCATAAGAGCTACTATTACTGCTTTTCTCCTCTTACTTTTAAAAATATACATTTGTATAAAGCAACCACAACATTTGCAGATTTCTCTTATTAGGTAAAGTGGATGCTGAAATGTTTAAATTCATTTTAACAGAATATTTTCTGGCAAAGCACACGGACCACAGATGTGACAAAAATGCTGATTCCAGGCAGAGAAAAGCTAGTGCTTTCTAATAAAACCTATAAAAGCACAGAGAACAGTGCAGTGCTGTATTTAGGAACTGGCTGGATTATTTTACAATGAATGCATAATTGAAATCTTCATTGGTTGGTAAAATATAATTTCATAGCTGATCTTAAAATACTTAGACAGTTGAAGTAGTAGGAGTTCCCATTTTCAGAGTACTGCATGTTTAATCATTAACTTCAAGGTCACTGGTTCAGGATTTATGATAAGTATAATTGAGAAATGCTCATATTTATCTTTAAATTATCCTGGAAAAAGAGATGTGAGCAAGTTTTCCATATGGATAAGATTGTCCCTGTGGTGATTAAATTCCTCAGGTGGAAGTTTATTTTGTCCACTTACCTATTAATATTAGTTTTGAGGGCAAAGCACTTTATGTTTGACTTCAGTTGAGTCTGTTACTTTGTAACTGTAACTTGGGACAACATAGTGGGCTTAACTAAGTATCAACTTACTACTGTGTCAAATGAGGATAATGCTGGTGACTTTGTGTGCCTTGCACCTGCAATGCAAAGGAAAGATTCTCACACTCAGCACAGACTAAATTATGATTATCAGCGATAATAATATAACAATTACAAATTAGTATCTCTCATCAAGCAAATCTAGCCGTTCCATAGTGTATTTGCTTGTTTTACGCTTCTGGATATACTTGAAAATATTAAAACTATAATTTACAACATAATGTCAATTCGGAGCTGTCTCTAATTTATTCTAGCTTATCTCCTAATTATTTATTAGCGAGGTTTCCTCATATCTGAAATATGCCCAAATACCATCTTCTGTAGTAGACTGAATCATTGCTCAAAGTGTTTGCAGTCTCCCTGCCCCGACGGTTATTTTTCCTGAGGAAGGATTATGTGCATGCTCTCATGTACCTACGAGTGGCCATGTGATTTACTTTGCCAAGAAAATGAGAGTGAATGTAACATACATCATTTCCCAGAGAAACTCTGTGTACAAGCTCATGGTTTTCAATGTCCCTTTTTTCCTCTCTGTCACCAAACTACCAGGGCCCCAGAGGAGGCCACTTTGTCAGTTTGGGTCCCAGAGAAAGGATGGCATAGAATGGGGTTACATGTAACCCATAATGAACATATGATATAAGCTGGAGATTTCAAAATATTAAGTGATTCAGATTTTATCACTACATAATTTAGCCTAAGTTGACTGAAACAGCTTTATAGAATACAGAGCTGTTCAAGCCCCTCCCTCGTTAAACATATCATCATCATCCATGGTATAATGCCCAAATCTGTAGCATGATATTTTATAATTCTCAGGCCCTTATTCCAGACAAACCTTCCCCAGCCTCATTGCCTTTATTCCCATATAGTCAATTACACCATCCAGGAATTTCAGATTGCTTCTAGTTCTCAGAAAGTTTTGGGCTGCAAAGAAGTCTGTGTGTATACCCCACTTTCTAGAATCCTAGAGATTCACATTTTTCTTGCAAAATCCAGGACAAACCACTCTTTCTTTAGGAAGTTGGACCCCGTACCCCTTGATCCTGATAGAGATAAATAATCCATCCCCTATATTCTTTCTGTCTCTGTGTTTTCTTCTATAAAAACACTTAGCACAAGACACCAACAGTATAATGTTTTAAGTTCATGAGAGCAGATACAGGATCCTATTTACTTTTCCTTTCCTGATGATGGCTGGTACAATGCAGACATTCAATAAATGTTGACTTACATTGCCTTCATTTATTTTAAAGTGAGGGAAATTTAAACACAAACCATATGTTTGAAATGAAGGAACCACATTTTGTGGCCCGAGGAGTTCCATACTTCTTTGTAAGTCTGTTTTTCTCTTAGGAATGATAGTTTTTTAAATATCAGAACGTGCTCTAAAGTTATCGTGAAGCACTAAAAGTAAAAGTTATTAATCATCTTCAAGGTTATTTACAAACATATTTCATTAGCTCTCCCTAATTCCCACTAGGAAGAATTAATAGGGGTTTTATTGACAGAAATCTTTTTAAAAGAGAGTTGTCTCATTTGAAAATCAAATGAACGTGTCACAATGTAGATGGAATGCTCTAACCTTTTAAAATTCTATTTCATCTATTTTACTTCACTGACATGCACCTACCCTTATAATATCCTTCTGAACCTGGTATTTATATGAGCAACTCTCCAGAGTTAAATTAGTCATATATTTGGGGGGAAAGGGAAGAATTTTACAAATCACAGCCTTGTAGGAAACTCGCAGGCAAGGATGACTTTTCAGACTCTACTGAGAATCCCCACTTTAAAATAAAAATGCTACCACTATACATTCTTAAAACATTTCTATCAAAGACCTGCATTATAATGCCTACTTTAGAGATGAGGAAACTGAGGCCCAGTTCACCCTAGGTGCTCAATACAAGTGACATGGCAACATGACAAGTTAGGTGACAGACATAAGAGATTAAAATGATGACACTGGGCTCAGCTCTCTGTTCTCAGAAGTGTCTAGTCCAGTGAGGAGAGTACCTCATGGATTAAGAGAATTCTTTTGGTGACAGAACAGAGGTATGAATCAAGTCGTAGAGGTATAGAAGAGACAGAGTCTTCCTACAGTTGGGGTAGAGGAAGGGAGAGGAATGGATGAGGTAAAGCTAAAGGAAGCCGATATTGGATTCGACTTTGAAGGATGAATAGTGCCATGTGGACACGTCAGAGGACACAGCATGTGCCACGACATGGTGATATAAAAACAAAGCATACTTTTCAGAACTATGAATGACTTATGTCTGAATCAAACAGAAGGAAGGTAGGTAGGCCTATATTGATGAGTGATCAAGAGCATCATCTCTGGTCCCAGATTGCTTTTGTTAGAGGGTGGAGTATCAATTTTTTGTGTGAGTGGTGAGGACATTTAAGATCTATTCTCTTAGTAAATTTCAAATATATAATATAGTACTGTTAACTATAGACACCATGCGATACATTACATCCCCAGAACTCATCCCTCTTGTAACTGAACTTTACCCTTTGATCAACATCTCCACATTTCGCCTGCACGCCAGCCCCTGGCAAACCCCAGTCTACTCTCTATTTCTAGGAGTTTGGCTTTTTCTTTAGATTCCACATAAAAGTGAGATCATGCAGTATTTCTCTTTCTCTGACTTATTGCACTTAGCATAATGCCCTCAAGTTTCATCCACTTGTTGCAAACGACAAGATTTCTTTTTTTTTTTTTAATGGCTGAATGACATTCAATTTTATATATATTTCACATTTTCTTTATCCATTCATTTGTTATAGACACTTAAGTTGTTTCTGTGTCTTGGCTAATACAAATAATGCTATAGTGAACACGGAGGGTGTAGATATCTCCTTGAGGTAGTGATTTCACATTGCTATTGTTAGAATACTACCTATGCAACCCCTCTAGCCAAAAGTTCCATCACAATGGATGGATTTCAAACTTGGGAAGGAGGTATGGACTTGAGAAAAGGACGTTTCTACTTTGGGAGGATACAAGCACTAAAGGGCAAAGCACACGGAAGTTCTGTGGAACCAGGCCTCAATTGTCCATCCAAATCAGTTACCACTCTAACCAAAATTGTTTTGCTCTGCATGTATCTTAATCATTGGTTCATTAAATGACCATAGCCTCACAAGATGGGGCATCATGTGATTATTTAAATTTTGTTTATAAAAGTTTTTAATGACGTGGAAAACATGTATAATAGAGTCTTTTTTTTTAAATTTTTAAATGTTTATTTATTTTTTTGGGAGAGAGACAGAGAGAGACAGAGAGACAGAGTACAAGCAGGGGAGGAACAGAGAGGGAGGGAGACACAGAATCAGAAGCAGGCTCCAGGCTCTGAGCTGTCAGCATAGAGCCTGACGCGGGGTTCGAACCCACAAACTGTGAGATCATGACCTGAGCCAAAGTCCTGAGCCACCCAGGAGCCCCTACAATGCAGTCTTTTTAAAATGTACCAATAAAATTGTAAAATAGTGTGATTTCAACCTATGAAAAACAAGCATAAACATAAATTGTTTTAAAATTAGAAGGAAATATACTGGCATTGCCACAGCAGGTTTTTCTGGGTGGAAGTTTTCTGATTTTTTTTAAATTAATTTCTTCATCCACATCCCTTCTGTGTTCAGCAATTTGTGTAAAATGAATATATATGTTTATAACTACACACATAGAAAATAAATTTTGTCAAGAATAAAACTATAAACTACAAAGGTGAGTATCACAGTTTGTCCTTGGTAAGATTAGTTTTGCTTACACTAGGTGAGGTACTCCAGTCACAGACTTGGACATTCTCAATGGAAATAACTGAATCTTATTATGAAGAGTGCTTCACGAAACACTTATGATTTACCTTGATCAACCGTTCAAATGGGTTTCTACTCCAAGAATTGCCTTAACGTCTTACATAATGCAGGACTTGGTTGACCTTTTATATAGGATTAAAGCACCGTATAATTAACTTTTTTATATACAGAGTTAAGACTTAATGAAAACGTGAGGTGAAAAGCCAAGACTTAATTTGCAGACTGACTCCTTTCCTTGTTCACACCGTGAGCAGCTAAGTCTTAGTTTATTGCTCTCTTGCTCTCAGGCACTTTGATTCTGACCAGACCAAGATGTGCTAAGTGTATCCAAGTAGCTCACTCAGAAAGAGACCACAGAAAGAAGTAGGAGATGCAGAGCCCAAGGGGAAAAGGTGAAATTTGAGCTCCAGCAAGCCAAGCTACTTGTCACTCTTACACAGGAATCAGACCAACCTAAATTCACAGCTTAGCTTCTAAACTTAACAACAGCAAATTGTAGGAAAATTTCTTAGTATTTAAACCCTCATAACCTTAACTTTAAAATAGGAATAAAAATAATTGTATCTCGAAGAGTTATCTGAAAGATGGAAAAAAAGGCAGTACACATAAATTATAACTGACATATTTTCAAGGGCACAGTAAACATTTATTGTTAACTGGTTGAGGACTCTTCATGTGTGGCCCATGACATGCCTCCGACTTTCGATCACACCATTCTCCATCCCATCCCCCTCTCCACCTCTGTTTAAGTCACATGGAAATAAACAGCATTTCTTGAACATCTGACTATTTTCTGCTTACAGCCAAACCTATTGTTTTCCTCCAAAAATCCAATCTCCTCTGCTTCCATAATAATAGAATTTTCACTTGACACACAGCCTCAAGGAACGTACACTACAGATCCCAGCCTCCTTTGCAGCTAGATGCCACTAGGTTTTGGGAAATGAGATGTAAGAGAGTGATGGGGTGATTTCTCAGAATATCTTTGAGAGTTAGCATGTACCCTCTGAACCCTATTTCTTTCTTTCTTTCTTTTCTTTTTTTTTTTAAATCCTGCTGTCTAAATACAGATGCCAATTTAGACTGAGAGAATGAGGGTCATGTCCAGGGACAGTAGAGAAGCAAGTGAGAAAAGAAGCCTGGATCCTCAAGGAATCCAGCAGTCCTGAAACTATATTTATGACAAAAACAAGCATCTCTTTTACTTAACTCCCTATTAATCTGATGTTTTCCGGCTACGTATAAACAAATCTAATCCTACCTGAAAGAGTACAGAACTCTTTATGTATACTAACGCTATGTAGATACTATATCCTGGACTTATTATTATTATTTTTTTTTTTTTTGTCATAGACTTCTACTACTTTCCACGAAGATGTAGCCTAGGGAGTTCCCCCTCCAGGAATCTTTCCTAAATTCCATAGGCCAGACATCCTCTCTTTTAAGGCAATTATCACTGTGCATTTTGCTGATTACTTTTCTTGCTTGCTTCCCCCTCTACATTGTGAGATTCATGGGAACTAGGTGTTGTATTTTACTTCTTTCTTAATTACACATGCTCTGTAGAGAGGTTGGCCCAGCGAGGCATATGAAAACTGTTGAATGAATAAGTGGGTGAATGAATGACTGGAATAATTGATTGACAAAGAAAGAAAAAGAATCTGTGAGGATTTCTCTGTTCCTAGTCAGTCAGGGTCCTCATATCACTCAGTCTTGTTTTCTCATCTGCTCATTCCCTCCCCCAGCAGTAGGAAGGAGCTGCCTCAACACTGAGTAACAATTGCTTTCAGAGTTCCTTGTCACATCAGAATGCCCTCCTCCAAGGTTCACCGTAAATTCCTATTGATTTTTCTAAACAGAAATCTCATTCACTGATGTGACCGCAAAGGAAAGTAGGAAGAACAGTGTGAAATCCATTCCCTACCTAAATCTTCATTACCTTCTGCTGTTCTTGTTCCAAGATGATTCAATTACATATTATGTTCTCAAGTTCTTTTTTTTTTTTAACCTTAGGGCTGCTTATGAAAAATTAAACTAGTTACATAAAAGAGATTATATTGCTGTTCTTCCACGACTCAGAAAAAAAAAATGAATCATCAGAAACTAGAATAGGCCAATACAAGTTATTTTGATTTAAATTTCAGATTAGTTCACTGGTGGGGTTTATGTGCTCGTATATTGCTACTACAAATTTTCCTAAAATATCAATACAAAATGTGATTAGATCTTTTTTCAAGGTCTTATTTCCTCCAATCTACAGAATATAAATTGCTTTCTAAAGACTCTCTTTACCTTACCAGATAATCCATATTGCTTAAATTTTTGTATGTGGTAAACAACCCTTCCAGTATTATCACAACTCAGACATGTTTAAATTCAGATTCAATTGGCTCCAATTATGGTGGCTTCAGCCAATCAAAAAGGGATTTTAGTCTAAAATATATACTTTAAATGGTTCAGAGGATTTTAGAATTTGAACTTTGCTTTCTCAGTTAGCTTCTTTGAGTGATATGGGAATGGGTAAGGCAAACAGAAGCTCATCTTGATTATAACATAATTCGAACTGAACTATTGGTAACAATGATTCACAAAGCCCCTAAGCAGTTTGAACTGGTTAGCATTAACTCTTTACAGTTAGGTCCCAAACTATTTATAAAGTTTTATATTTGGGGGACTTCCTAAAGTCATTCAGGTCAACTTACAAAATTTTTTGAGCACCTATCAGATGCCAGGTGCTGGGACAACGCCCTCAGGTAAATACAGCACAGTTCAGTGGACACTTAAACCACTCTGTCAGTTCACAAGGTGAAAAGCACAGAGTTCAATGAGCAACACGGAAGGGGCAACTAGCTCAGTCTTGGCTGAATAAAAGCATCCTTTGGTTTTTACTTTTTTACTGTTTTCTTTAGAGAGAGAGACAGAGTTGTCGGGGAGGCATAGAGATGGAAAGGGAGAGGGAGAGAATCTTCAGCAGGCTCCTCACCTACCTAGGAGCCCGACACAGGGCTTGATCTCACGAGGGTGAGATCATGACCTGAGCTGAAATCCAGACTCAGACACTTAACCACCTGAACCACCAAGATGCCCCTAAAAGCATTCTTTACAGAGGACCTGATATTTAGGTTGAAATTATAAGACACATTGTGATTAGTCAAGCAAAATAGTGAAGGGGGTAGGTGCTCAGAGAGAAGAGGAGTTTAGGGGGAAGAAAGGAGGCAGTCGAGGTAAGGACTAGCTCAAGTTAGCTACCATCTCTTCCACTTCATAATTTGGATCTGGATCAGTCCAGCACATAGGCCTCCTGCCAACTGAGGAGCAACAGTCATTTTTCATCCCCTCCTGAGAGGGATTATGGCATAGTAGAGTGAGGAGGCATGGAGACTCTGGAGGCAGGCCACCAGGGTTTAAACCTCAGCTTTACAACTTCAGGCATTTATTCACTTGCTCATTATTTAATCAGGAATCATCTATTGAATGTTAACTATGTGTCAAAGGTTGTCCAAGTTCTTGGAATACAACAATGCACAAAACTGACAAACCCTTCGCCCTTGTGGAGGTTATATTCTAGTAGGGACAGGTCAACAACATAAATGAGTACAGTATTTGGTATTTTATTTACATTTTAAAGTTTATTTATCTATTTTGAGAGAGAGAGAAACAGAGCAGAGGAGGGGCAGGGAGAGAGGGAGAGAGAGAATTCCAAGCAGGCTTGATGCTATCAGCACAGCACCCACAGAGAGGGGCTTGATCTCACAAACCATGAGATCATGACCTGAACTGAGATCAAGTCAGGCACTTAACTCACTGAGCCACCTGGGTGGCTACTTTAGAGCAGGATATAACTGAGAGTGCAGTGGAGAGGCTAGTGTTATAGTCTTAAGTAGAATGGTGAGGGTGGGCTTCAATGAGAAAAGACTAAAAGACTAGGAGATGATGGCATTAATCATGCAAATGTATTAAGGTGAAACTGTGCCTGGCTGTATGATTTTTAGCAAGTCTACATCTCTCTGCTTCAGTATCCTTATCTGTAAAATGGGAATAAGAGTACTACTGAACTCATAGAGTTGTAATAACTAAATGAGTTAATACATGTAACTATGCTTAGAGTAGTGTCTGGCACAGAGTAAGCACTTATCTAAGTGTTTTCTACTATTATTGTTATTGTTTAAGTTGGGTCCCTTAAGTCCCTTCCTCCCTTTCAGAAAATCTACACGAAGTTATCTCTGTTTCCTTCCTCTCCGTCATTCTTGCAAAGCTAAGACAACAGCAAATCATATTTCTCAGTGTCCAAAGTATATACTCAGTTTGTCAACCCCCCACCCCCACCCCTTCTCCTCTGTTACTATCTTAATCTAAGGTGATCAGGATTGTTCAAAAGCCTCCCCAGTTGTCTCCTTGCCTCCTGTCTTGTTCTATTATAGGACATTCTCCATGTAGGCCATTCTTTTCAAAGCATAAATTGGGTCATGTTACTTTCCTACTTAAATTTTCAGTAACTTCTCATTGCATTAATGATAAAATTTAAATTTATTCTCCCACTCTACAAAGTGATAGTCCACATTGGTTGTTTGGTCTCTCTCTGCTCTTTTGCTCTGGTCAGACCGAACTTCTTGTGATTATTTGTAGAAGCTGAGCTTGTATTCTACCTTGGGAATTTCTTTTTGCTCTTCCCTGGATCTGGAATAGTCTTCCCACCTGCCTTTGAATAGCTGGCCATTTCTCTGATTCAAGTGTCAGCTTAAAAGTCATCTCCTCAGAGAGGCTTTCAGTGACTATTCAGTCTAGAGTCAACCTCCAGTCACTCTCCAACATATTAGCCTGCATTATTTTCTCCAGGAGGCTATTTTTATATGTGTATAGTACCTGTTCCTGTTTCTTTACTACTAGAGAACAAAGGTATGGATCTTATTTGTTTTGTGTACCATTATCTCCCCTGGGCTTAGTACTATAACTGGTTTTGTTAAATAAATAGATGAATGAAGTAATGATTTGTCTTGGCTGAAGGTTCAGAGATAAATAAGTCACTGAAACTTCTCTTGATCATAGTATATATGTAAACCAATGCTGGTGATTATTATCCAGACAAGGAGGGCACCCTAATAGATCAGTGATTGAACCTGCACAGTCTTTTCACAATCCTTTGGGTTCCTCTACTATACAAACTGCTGCAGACTATTTACTATTTTAAGTTATTTACAGTCTCCTGAATATGTTCTGTTGATATCACCTCACCATCTTTGCACCTTAGCATGCATTTTCTACTTTATCCGACTGGAAAATTCCAAGTATCACTTAAGAACCAACTCAACCATCATCTATTACAAATCATTTTTCTGAACCACCTACTCTATGTCACCACTGAAATCCATGAAAACATCAATTTTAGTATTTGTCATGTTGTCTGGAACTATGCATCTATACATATTTCCTTCCCTTCCAATCTGGGAATTCTTTGAGAGAAGGGAAAATATATTAATAATCTTTGTACCATATTGCTCAATGCATAGGAGGTACTGAGTGCTTGGTAAATCAGTTATGAAGGGACAGTTTACCTGCTGTTCATCTCATGCTTTATTTAGGTAGTGTTTTAATAATTGTGCTGACATGGTCATGAATCTAGACTCAGAATCTGAAGTTTTAACAGGTGCACCCTTTTGTTAAAAGACTCCATGCATTCATATTTGTGGTCGATTATCTCTAAATAGAACTCAGACACAAAGATGGGTTTGATAGTACAGAGCCATAAAGATTTAATTAATGTTTCATCTCAGAATGGGGTACTGTCCATTCAATTATTTAATCAATAAATGAACTGAATTGCTTCAGGAAAATTATAATTTATCTAAAATCCAAAATTAAATATTATGGAATAATGCATAGCTTTGTGTCACAAATGTCTGTATCTGGTGTAGATAAAGACACATAATTCTCTCTCAATCTTTTAAATGGGTCATAAAAATATGGCGTTCACACCTCGATGAAACAAAAGGGCCAAAATGTATGATATAATTAGTTTGCAATATAATCTTAAAAACTGTTTTTGAAAGATATTCATGAGCAAAGATGAAATCAATTTTGCACACAACAAAGCAAAGAATAAATTATGCCAATACTCTTCAATTTTAATCATGTTATAAACACTTCCATTTAATTAAACCAAATGTCTTTCCAAAAGAATTTAAAGTGACTTACAAAAGGTCATAATAACAAAAAGAAAAAAAATGTAATTAGAAAAATTATAATTATGGATTTTTTTAAAAGAAGCAATTTTAGTCATTTTTGGTATTATCACTAGAGCTGTGAGCTAAAATTAAAATTCAGTTTGTGTTTCCTATAGAAACACAATACTATACATATCTCTATCAGCAAAGAGGTATTTTGCTTCAGGAAAAGAAAAGATTTTCCTAGCATTCATTCTAAAATAACCTGTCAGCTACAGACCTTGATATAAGGGAGATCATGTGACCTAGTGCAATATTTTTGGAATCAATGAGTAAAAGTCCAAGAATAAGGGGCATCTGGGGCGCCTGGGTGGCTCAGTCGGTTAAGCGTCCGACTTCGGCTCAGGTCAAGATCTCACGGTATGCGAGTTCGAGCCCCACGTCGGGCTCTGTGCTGACTGCTCAGAGCCTGGAGCCTGTTTCAGATTCTGTGTCTCCCTCTCTCTCTGACCCTCCCCCATTCATGCTCTGTCTTTCTCTGTCTCAAAAATAAATAAACGTTAAAAAAAATTTTTTTTTAAAAAAAAGAATAAGGGGCATCTGGGTGGCTCAGTGGATTAAGTGTCCAACTTCAGCTCAGGTCTTGATCTCACAGTTCATGAGTTCAAGTCCTGCATTGGGCTCTGTGTTGACAGCTCAGAGCTTGGAGCCTACTTCAGATTCTGTGTTCCTTACTCGCTCTGCCCCTCCCCCACTCATACTCTTGCTCGCGCTCTCTGTCTCTCAAAAATAAACATTAAAAAATATTTTTAAAAGCCTTATAATAGTAAACACAATAATAATGATGATGGCAGAAATAATAATAATGGCAGCATTCTAGTATATTCATAGGATACTCAGCATTTGCCATGCTGTATTTTTCCATATAATTTCCAGGTCACCATTTTATAAATGAGAAAACTGTTCAAGACAACACCATTAATAACATTTCCAACACTCCTTTGTCTGACTCCAAGATTCATACTTTTCCCACCATAATTTCTTTAAAATAAATGCAGAAGTGGATAATAGTCTAGGTTATAAGATTAAAACAAAAGCCATTAAATGCGATTTGGTTGCACATGAAGCTAATGTGTTCAAAAAATATATTGTCTTCTGTTGGTTTAACGTGATTATATGAACACAAATTAGAATCCTACAGGAGTAAATGGATAATATTCACCAGACTATCTTTCTTTATTGTTTTCTTGAGTAGCTAGATAAGCAGGCAGTTTGCATTTATACTTGAACAAGGGGCAAGGAATGCCTACATACAGATTCAAATTCAGTGCTGAACTATCCTAGGTGCTGATATCACAGTTAACCTTAGAGTGAAGGGTCATTATCTATGTTATTATTACTCATTCAACAAATCCTTAGTGAATACCTAGCATAGTCTGAGCACTATGCTAGGCATGTAACCCTGAACTTTGATTACAAAAATGCAAGTGGAAGAGTCAACATTTATTATGAGAATTGAAAATCCTACTCCACGTCTGGCCACACATCTCTACAACTTCTATGAGCAGTGAACAGTTTAATCTCTACTGGAAACATTCAGTAGTGTTTCTGAAATTTATAGACTTTTGAATAAAGTTCCCAGAGGAGATACCAGTGAATTTATAACATGAAGCCAAACCTCCACCACACACACTCTTCCCAAACCCATAAGTATTATAATTGCCAAATCAAAGCTGTTTTCCTATGCAGTTGGACAGGACAGGTAAAACCTTTCATTCATTTGAGGAAGATAAGCTAGTGACATTTAATGCAACAATTAACATGCTCCCTAGAAATAAAAGAGGATATGAGAGCACAAATAATTTTCTGATTTATTTCTTTGAAAAAAAAAAACAAAACAAACAATGCCCATCTACAACAGAAGCCCAACAATTTTCCAGCCAGAGAAGAAATATTAAATTGCATGGAAATTGTACTTCAAACATCATCTACTCTAGAATGTTACAATTTGTGAAAATTGTTTTGGAGTTTTTATCTCTGGGTGTGCAAAGGAAATGTCTTGTTATAATCAGTAGTAGAAATGTGCTTCTATGCAGCATCATGGAACTTACACTCTCAGGGAGATCTCAGAACAGGTAAGCAAGCTCCCCAAATGCAATTATCCAGCATTAAAGAGCATTATTATTGATGTTTTATACTTCACCTGACTAACCACAAAAGGTAAGAATCATGCTACCTAAAATTACCAGTCACTCCTCCTCTGCTCTTCTCTTACACCTCACCTGATGTGTGGCTTTGGAATTTAAGTCTAATTGTCCTCTGTTGGAAGTAAATAGCAAATTCTTTCAGGGAGACAGTAACACTCAGAGGTATAAATGCCTACAGCTTGCACTCCCAAACACCTGCTGCTACCCACAGAAACTCTACTTTGTCTGTAATGGGCAGTTTCTTTATACAACTAGTATGCTTGTTGCATTTTTGAAACAAAGTATTTTTAATTTATTCATCCAAAAAGAAGTAGGTGGCACTGAGTTACCATTATACACAGATCAGCAAAAAGGTTATTTCATAGCAGGGATTTATTTTATACTGTCAAAAGGAGAGAATATTCTAAATAAATTGAAACCAGACTTTATTGGTAGTTTCTCTCTTCTAAGAAGAGGAAATTATTTTGCTGAGGTGATGTAGGATCATGAAGACAGTGTTATTACTCCTCTGGATGTTTTGTTTAGTAGGCAGGGAAAGGAATGAAATGAACATTTATTGAGTTCCTGTATAGAAGCTGGGTACTATACTTGGCATCTATGTGGATGATATTTAATTACATTTCTGTAATAACACTGAGAGGGAGGTGCCATAATTCCAATTTTCAGGATAAAATAATAGCACATCACATTTATTGAGTGCCTACTATGTGCATGCCAGCCATAACAGTCAGTAATGCTAATCCTTCATATGCACAATCACACTTAACCCTTATAAATCAATTCTTTTGAGACTATGTGGGAATAACAGTGAAATGTCCCTGAAAGATATGTAGGTAAATGAAATAAACTGACCACTTTGAATTAGCTAGTAAAATTTGTACACTTTATATAATTAACTTTCTGTGTAAGGACATCAGGAGATGTGATCACTCTCAATTCTAACTAAAATGATTTAGTACTAATTCCTGAGACCTAGGTAAGTGACAGTTTAATTCAGTACACAGAAACCAAATTAATTGCATTATAGTGTCTCTAGACAAAACCTGTATGAAGAAATCGGTTAATCTAGATCAAAGTATTTCCAACGCAGAACCAAAATGTAAAGAATAGGTCTAATTTGGCTATTTGACAAAATATTCTATGGTTTTAGAAACTTTGACATGTCTCCCAAAAGACCGTAATTTTCCCAGAGCATATGGAAAAATCCTTGAATTCGAGACTTTTAAAAAAGTGCCAAAGTCTTTATTCAAGGGCTGTGGATACAAACATCTCTGTTTCCATGAACAGTCTCCTCTTTAAGGTTTAAGTATCTTCAAGGATACACTCAAGTCGCCTTTGGGGGAGAAAACAAGGAATTTCCTAAGGTCAAGTAATAATTATGAGTCTTGAGTTCTGGTTTTCTGAACAACAATATTCTGGTGATAAAATCCTGGGATCAGAGTCACAACAATGCCAAAAATAGTAGCATTTCTGTCCACAGTTTACAATTCTAATTGTAAATTAACAACTTATTATTATTTTTCACCCCCACCCAAACACAGCCCACAGACCTCTGCCTCCTAGAGAGATGAAGACACTATCAATGTGCAGCACCACTTGAATTCTGGGTCAGCAATAACCCTGCCACCAGACCACAGATGATGATGAATTCCCTGGAGGTAAATGTCTCCTTGGTCTGCTTCATCCTTGCAAACAGGACCTTATTTTTATTACTTTTTCCTTATATGATAAGTGTATCTCAAGAGGGATGATGGGTGCCTCCCCAGTGCCATAGGATGAATTTTGATTAATGGAAATCAATTATTGTAATCCAATCCCCTCATGCAGTGAGTCCCTGGCAGGGCTATGCAAATCTGGCCCATTCTTTGTGAGAGGAAGCTTGGTAGGGGGTTTGTAGAAGCTTTGCCTGCTTTCTTAAAAAGATACACAAAACAGACTTATTTTCTACCTCTGATCAATGGCATATGCTTATCATAGTGGGAACAGCTACTTTGGAAGTATGGGGGGCCACAGTGAAATGACAAGAAAATAAGCTGAGAAATGTTGTACAGAAAGAGAATCTGTTCAATAAACAATCCCTCTACCATCAACCACTTGTGGGAGAGGGCTCATAAATTTCCAATTGTTCATTTTAGTTGGTGTTTTCTGTTGCTTCTAGGCATGTGAGAACTGAGAGAAGGTCCATTCAGACTTCTTCAGGCAACCTCCCTCTATAACACATACATGAAGAAGTTCAGAACTGATAACTAACATCTTCTCTTTTCAGATGAGCAAGCTAAAGATCTAACATATAGGAATGTTGTTAACATTTCCCAAGAGGGGGGTAGAGCTAATATTCTGACTTGAATCTGACTCCAGAGCAAGATCTTTCTGCTACATCATGCTTTGATGGACAGTGAAAGGGCTGTTAACTATATGAGGAAGCTGTAGATGAAAGCCGTATAATTCATAAAATATAAATTGTATGTCCATGTATATATCTTTTGAAACTAAATGAGGAAATCATTAAAAAAAAATGCAAGGAGTTTCCAAATACTCAGGAGATCTAGTGAATGTATCAAGCCCTTGAAAACTGTGTTGTGGTAGGATAACGTTTTATGTATGTTACATAATTTTCTTTTCCAGCACAAGGAGAACTGTACATTTCAGTCTTTCTTTTTCTATCTCAAGAATCATAGAAGGTGGAAGGAGCCTACAATATAAAAATTTGGAAAAGGCCAATTGCTTTAAAGTTTTACCTGTGTGTTTGCAAATTAGATGTCTTATTATAATCAATAGAAGAAATGTGCTTCTTTCCAGGATTATAGGATTTATACTCTAAGAACAAATAAGATCTCAGAACAGATATGGCAAGCTTCCTAAATATAATTACCTAGCATTAAAGAATATTTTTATTGATATATTATTATCTAATCTTTCATACTGAATTAGTTCTCAAGATTTCTGTTAAATAATAGCAAGCTGATTGCCTCCACAAAACTTCTATTCTGGTAGCATACACACATAATAAGGAAGAAATAAGTAAAAAGTAGAGCCAATTAGCAAATATTAATCATTAAAAATAAACAGTAATAGGAATAAGGGGGATATCAGTTGGAGAGAGACAGATAGTGAAAACTTTTGGTACGGTTGCCTGGGAAATCTGTGCATGGAAGTTCACTTTTAAAAATTAATTGTATCAAGGACGCCTGAGTGGCTCGGGTGGTTAAGTGTCTGATTTCGGCTCAATCATGATTTCATGGCTTGTGGGTTCGAGCTCTGTGTCTGACTCTGTGCTGACAGTTCAGAGCCTGGAACCTGCTTCAGATTCTGTGTCTCCCTCTCTCTCCCCTCCTTCGCTTGCTCTGTCAAAAAATAAACACTAAAAAAATTAAAAAATAATTGTCTCAGATTATAATGTATACACAGTGCAGTGCACCTATTCTAAGTATATCATTTATCACATTTTAGTAAATGTCTATATCCTATTAGCATTGCTACAGTGAAACCATAGAACATCTCTATTACCCTAAAACCTTTCCATGTTCCTTTTCCTGATGATCCCTGATTTGGAACCTCAGGAAATCTCTAATCTGCTTTCTGACACTATATATTAGATTTTCCTTTTCTACAATTGTATATAAATAGAATCTTAAAGCATATAGTCTTTTGTATCTATTTGGCTTCTTTAGCTCAGCATATTGTTTTCGGAAATCATCCACATTATTGTCTCAGTTTCACCCTATTTATTTATTTATAAGTTGTTAAAATTTATTTTTATTTATTTCCCTTTTAGGGATATAGTGTACTCGGTTTACCCACTCACCTTTGATGGACATTTGGGTGGTTTCTACTTTTCACTATTATAAAATGTGAGCACTATTTGTTGCTCATATGAAAATTTGTGTACACATCTATTAGTGGGCATATGTTTTCATTTCTCCTGGGTAAATAACTAGGAGTAGAATTGTTGGGGCATATGGTAGGTATTTGTTTAACTGTATAAAGAAAGCTACCAAACTGTTTTTCAAAGTGACTATAATGACATACTCTCCCATTAACAAATGCATGTCGGATCCAATGAGTTCATATCCTCACCAACACATTCTGTTGTCAGTGTTCTGTTGTGGTGGTTTTAATTTTCATTTTTCTGAAGATGAATGATGTTAGGTATTTATTGGTGTATGTATATGATATATGTGCACATATATTGAGCATATTTTCAAGTATTTATTGATATACACACACACACATGTATATCAATAAACGTGCACACACACACAGTCTGCCCATTTTTAACTAAGTTATTTGGTGTCTAATTACTGAGGGTTTTTTTTTTTTTTTAAATATATTTTGGACTTAAGACCTTTTCAAACATATTCACTGAAAATATTTGGTTCCAGTTGGTAGCTTACCTTATTGTCTTCTTAATGGTGTCCTTTGAAGAGCACAAGTATTATTTCTTGTTTTTTTTCTTTCTTTAGAGACAGAAAGCTAGCTGGGGAGAGGGGCAGAAGCAGGGGAGAGAGAGAGAAATGGGGGGTGAGGGGCCTGGAGCCTAGCACAGGGCTTGATCCCAGGACTCTGGGATGGTGACCTGAGCTGAAACCAAGAGTCAGACATTCAACCAACTGAGCCATCCAGGCACCCCTCATGTATCATTTCTTGAATACTCCATGTTTTTTGTGTCCTAAGAAACTTTTGCCCATCCCTAGGTCATGAAGATTTTCTCCTTTTTCTTTTGGATGTTTTATAATATATTAGTATTTAGATTTAGGCCGTTGTACAATCCTATTAGATTTAATATTTGTGTGATGTAAAGCTAAGGCTTAAGATGCATTTTTTTTTCCTACATGGAAATATGTTTTTTCTAGTATTATTTGTTGGAAAGATTAACTTTTTCCATTGCATTGCCTTGGCACTGTAAAAAAATTAGTTGACCATTTATGTATTGTCAATTTCTAGACTCTATTCTTTTCCATTGGTTAAATTATCTATCCTGAAATCAATACTACATTGTCTTGATTACTAGTAACTTAGAATATCTTGAAATTAGGTAATGCAAGCTCTCTAATGTTGTTTTTCTCCCTTAGGTATTTTTTTCCCCACATATGTTTTAGAATAATATTGTCATCTTCTACAAAACTTTCTATTGAGATTTGAATAGGAGCTGTGTTTCCTAATTATTAGTTGAAGTAATATGGAAATAAAATTGAATTTTATATATTGATCTTGTTTCCTAAGATCTTGCTAATTTCACTGATCATTTAAAATAGATTTCTTTAGGAATGACTCAGTTAAGTCTCCAACTCTTGGTTTCAGCTCAGGTCATGATCTCACAGTTCCTGAGTTCAAATCCTGCATTGGGCTCCATGCCAGAGGGGAGTCAGCTTGGGATTCTCTCTCTCCCTCTCTCTCTACACCTTTCCCCTGCATGCACACATGTACATTCTCTCTCAAAATAAATAAACTTAAAAAAATTAAATAGATTTCTTTGTATGTTGCCTAGGATTTTCTATGTACATGCTCACATTATCTGCAAACAAACAGCATTTTATTTCTTCCTTAGCAATCTACCTATCTCTATGCTTTTTGTTTTAATTTTATTGCACTAATTAGAAACTCCAGTACAAAGTTGAATAGAAATGGTCATTCTTTGTTCCTGATTTTAAGGGAAATCATTCACCCTTTTAGTATGTATGATGTTAGATGTAGACTTTTCATAGAGGTTCTTTATCATATTGAGATAGTTTTTATAATATATATTAGCAGTTGAATATTATCAAATAATTCTTCTGTATCTATTAAAATAATCACATTTCTCTTTTTTTGTCTTGTTATGAATTATAATGATTGATTTTCAAACGTTAAACCAAAATTGCATTCACGAGATAAAGTCCACTTGATCTGGATATATTATTCCATGTTTTTAGGTTGCTAAGTTTCATTTGCTAATATTTTGTTAAAGATTATTATGTCTACATTAATGATCATTTTGGTATTTAGTTTTATTTTTGTACACTGGGTTGTCTAATTTTGGTGTTAAGGTAATGTTCGTTTCATAAAATCAAGTGGCTAGTGCTCCTTCTAGCCTTTGCAAAAGAATTGGTAGTATTAGTATTTTTTCTTTCTGAAATGTATGCTGGAGTACACTAATGCAACCATTGGGGTCTACAGTTTTCTTTATAAGAAAGTATTGACTTATGAGTTCAATGTTTTTAATAGGTTATTCAGTTTTTTAAATATTTCTCCTGAAGTCAATTTTGATAATTTGTATTTTTAAAGGAATTTGTCTTTTTTTCTATGTAGTTAGATTTTTTGGCCTGAAGCTATAAATGTATTTTTAAATTCCTTTCAATGTCTCTGTAGTCTACAGTGATGTCCTCTCTTTCCTGATATTGATCATCGTGTTTTCTCTCTTTTATGTCTTGATTAGTCCAGCTACAGGATTAGAAATTTCATTCACCTTTTCAAAAAACCAATGTTTGGCTTCTTTGAATTTCTACACTGTTGTTTTTTATTGTATTTATTTTTACTTCTTAGTGTTATTATGTGCTTTCTCCTGCTGAATTTGGGTTTAAGTTCCTTCTTTTCATTTTTTTTCCTTTTCTTTAATTTCTTTTAGTTTCTTAATGTATATGCTTGAATTTTAAAAAAATATAAACCAAATTATAAATTTCTCTGTAAGTACTATTTTAACTCTCACCAAATTTGAATATATTGTGTGTGCATGTGTGTTTTCCATTTTCATTTAGTTAGAAAAATTTCCATTTCTCTTATGATTTCTTCTTTGACCCATGCATTATTTATACATATTTTGTATATTTCCAAATATTTGGAGTTACTTAGGCATAACTTAATTTGGTCATAACAAAAGACAAAATCTATACCATTTCCATTCTCTCAAATACATTTTAAAAATTTCATGACCCAGCATACGGCTTACTTTGATACATATTCTGTGTGTACTTTTATTTATTTTATTTTATTTTATTTTTTAAAAATTTTTTTACATTTATTTATTTTTGAGAAACAGAGTGAGACAAAGCGTGAGTGGGGGAGGAGCAGAGAGAGAAGGAGACACAGAATCTGAAGCAGGCTCCAGGCTCTGAGCAAGCCATCAGCACAGAGCCTGACGCAGGGCTCAAACCCACAAACTGTGAGATCATGACCTGAGCCGAAGTCAGAGGCTCAACCAACTGAGCCACCCAGGCGCCCCCTGTGTGTACTTTTACAATAATGTGTGATTCTTTTGTTGCTGAGTAGCTTGTTCAATAAATAATTAAGTTGAATTAGTTGGTAGTATTCATGGAATCTTCTCTATACTTATTTTTTGTCTATTTGTTTTTCTCAATTACTGTGAAACGAGTGTAGATGTTTCCAACTATAAACATGGATTTATCTATGTCAGTTTTCAGCTCAGTCAGATTTTGCTCCCTGTATTTTGAATTTTGTTTTTAGGGGCATACATATTTAGAATTGCTATGGACTTTTTTTAATGGCTCACCTTTATTATTATGAAAAGCCTCTTTTTATCCCTGGCAATATTTCTTCTGAAGTTCTCTTTTTTGATGTTAAATAGACATTCTATCAACTCCAGGTTTCTCGTATTTTTTTGTTTGCATGTTATATGTTTTTCCATACAGTAACTTGATTTTGATGAGGCTTATTATTTTAATTACAAAATGTTTAAAGCCATTATTATTCAATTGCCTTTCACCCCCGCTCCATTATACTAACATATTAGTCTCTCTTTTCTTCAGCTCTATTGAAGTATCATTGAAAAACACAATGTATACAAATACCAAATCATCACACTGTACATTCAGTAACTTTAACCTGTGTATTTATAATTAAAGTGACTTTCTTTGAACAAGTGTTTGATTTGTCCTGCTTTTTAGTTCAGTTCTGACAATCTCTGTCTTTTAATTAGGGTGTTTAGACCATTTACATGCAAAGTAATTATTTATATAGTTGGATTTAAATAGATTATCTTAGTAATTGATTTCTACTCATCCCCATCTGTATTTTGCTCCTTTTCCTTTCCATTTGCTTGTATTCTTTTGGATCGACATATACATTTTCCCATTAAATTTAATTTCCATGACTGGTTTATTAGAACTCATTGTTATTATTTTAAATTGTTGCTCTAAAGTTTGCAATATGTATCCTTAAATTTTCCGTCGTCTATCTTTAAATAATATTATACTATTTCATGTAAAAAGTAACGTCCTTAAAATATTAGACTTCCAATCCCCATTTCCCATCTTGTGTACTTCTGTCATATTTTACTTACCAATTTATATACCTTCTTTGTTATTCTCCCTTCCTTTGTATATTTCCTAGCTTCTACTTGAGATCATTTTGCTCTAGATGAAAGTTTTCTTTAACATTGCTTGTGGTGTTGGTGATAAATTCTCCCAAACTTTCTTTTAAAAACAAAAATCTTTATTTTGCTTTAGTTTTTAGATTTCTCTCTTTATATAAAATTCTAAGTTGGTTTTATGTTCTTTAATTGTTATAAATAAAACTCTTTAATTGCTATAAATATGTCCCATTGCATAGTTTCAGGAAATGTCTATGTTCATAATGTATATATTCCCCACCACCACCTGCCCCCCACCCCCCGCTAGTTTTACGTTTGTTTGTTTTCCTTTCATTGGCTTTCAGCAATTTGACTATTAAATGACTTCATCAGTCATCTTTAGGATTATCCTGCTTGTGGTTACTTTAGCTTTTGTACCTATAGGTTTATAGTTTTCTTCAAATTTGGAAAATATTTCAGCCATAGTTTCTTAAAGTAGTTACTCAGCCCCAAAGCCCTCACTTTTATTCTGAACTCCACTGTTCCACTGAATTCCACAGACTACTGAGGCTCAGGGATTTTGTTTGTTTGTTTGTTTGTTTTCAGTCTTTTTTGTATATGAACTTAAATTTGGATAGTTTCCATTGCTATGCCTTCAAGCTCACTCATTTTTCTTCTATAATGTTTAATTTGATATTAATCGCAGTAGTGATTTTCTTTTTCTTTTTTCCCCCCTTTTCTTTAATTATACTTCCTTAATGAAAAGGTACATTTTAGGGGTCCATTTCACATCTTTTATTTCTTTCCTTATTATGTACACATTTTTCTTTAAGTTCCTGTGCATAATTACAAAGAGCTATTTTAACATTATTTTGTATTAGCCATCATCTATGTCCTCTCTGAATCTATTTTAGAGACCAATTTTTCTCCTGATTATAGATTGCATTTTCATGTTTCTTTACATGACTGGTAATTCTTCAATGTTAACATCTTCAAATGCTTAGTTTTGTTGTCTTTTTTAAAGATAATGTTACACTCTGTCTGGTAGGAGCTAACTTACTTGTGAACCAGCTTGATTTTTTTAGGCTTGTTATGATAGGTTTACAGAAGCCTTTAATCAATGGCTAGTTTAGCATTACTCTTAGGATATGACCTTTTAGTATATCTACTGAATCTTCCAGGCATTTAACAAGAATTTCTTCTGTTTGGAGAATAAGAACACCTGCAAGGATTGTTCAGTTTACAACTCCATGGCTGTTCTTTGCCATTCTCAAGGAGTTTCATCATAGGATGAAGTTACTAATAAGTTACTAATATTACTATGTGTAGTAATACTATATATACAATACTGTGTGTACTGTTCAGCCAAAGTCAAGGGGCTCCTAAGTAGAGTTCTGATGCAGTTTTGGATGCTGTCTTCTTTCTGGCACTCTACCCTCAAACTGAAATTACCTTAGTCTCTCCAACTTCTGATCTCTGTCTCCTCAACTTATCTAGACCAATATGTTTGCTTGGGATTCCCATCCTTGCACTTGAGTATAGAAAATGATTCAGGGGGTGCCTGGGTGGCTCAGTCTGTTGAGCATCTGACTTCAGCTCAGGTCATGATCTTGTGGTTTGTGGGATCGAGCTCCTGGTTGGGCTGGGTGCTGACAGCTCAGAGCCTGGGGCCTGCTTCGGAGCCCCTCTCTCTCTGCCTCTCCCCTGCTGCACTAGGTCTCTCTCTCTCTCTCTCAAAAATAAATAAACATTAAAAAAATGAAAAAGAAAAAGAAAATGCCTCGGGTAGAATACCAAGGAAATGGTAGGGCTTACTTTTTTCTGTTTCCTTTCTCTCAATGATCACTGTCCATATGTATTGATTATGTCTGAAAACATTTGTTTGTTTAAGAAAAATATATTTGGTTTACTTTTCTAGTTATTAATTTTAGGAGAATAAATCTGGTCCCAGGCACTCCATAATTTCTAAAAACAGAAATTATAAGAGGATGACTTTGGAGTAAATCATGGTGCAAGGGTTAAATTGTAGTGTAGGGCTAACCTGTAGCCATAAGAAATAACAGATTAAGAGATAACAGCCTTGTCCTATCAATCAAGGGAACAAAAGTTCAAGGAAAATCAACTGGATTAGTGTTTGATTGGATTGGAGCAAGGGCATGTCTGAACTGTTTCCACCCCCATCTGGGAACTATTCCTTTGTTCTGTCTCCAGGTGATGATAAGACGATGTGGTCAGCTATAAAAACTCTGTACCCCGGCTGTTTGGGGACTGCACTCTGGTCAAGAGTGTCAGTCCCGATCGGTTGGCCTTGCCTCTCATTGCAATAAACTTTGTCATGACTGTCACTGGTGCCCGTAGCATTCTGTTTCAGGAGTCATGTGGATGCAACAATGGAAGAATTGAAAGAACTTAACTTAAAAAACTGGAGAAAGATTTATAGTAATAGTAATAGTGATCATTGTGATGGATCTAAGGCATCTGTGTGTCTGGTCAGTGTAAGAAACAGTGAGAAAGGCAATGAGGATGGTCGTAGAAAAAGAGAGGAGAATAGTAAGAGTTGAGGTCAGAGATTGAATTGGAGCCCACTCCTAGAGACATTTATCGTTCACAATAAGGACACTAGCTTTTCCCTTGAGTGAGATGAGAGAACTTTGGAAACTTTTGCTTGTTTGTATTTCATTTAGTTGGTATGATGGAGGACTGACATGACTTGACTTCATTTTAATAAAATTATTCTGCTACTGAAGGAGGGTGAGGGCAGAAGTAGGGACACAAGTCAGCAGGCTACTACAATAAGCCAGGAAATGCATATTCATGACTTGACCAGAGTACTTGACTGTCATTAGTTATGAGAAGTGGCATCTTTAACATATTTAGGAGCTTTTTGTGATGTATGTGCAACACCTATTCATGTCCTTCTTGCAAACAAAGCAAAGAAAAAGCATGTTGCTCCTGTACAGATAGAAGACTTTTACTTCCCTATTTAACTATAAAGTAAAATTAAACACTAAGCACATCTAGACAGAGTACTACATCTATAATTCTCTCTCATTGACTCATGTGTACTCTCCTTTCTCCCACTATCAAACCATGTGGCTTCACGAGGGTAAAGTTTTGTCAAAAATTTCTCTGCCCAATTTCTATTTGGATGACACATATTCTTTCTAAATGTACATAATTCGTGCTTAGAACAATTTATGCTTCCAATCCATTTATTCTTTGAATTTGTAGGGTTAAACTGTAAGTAAAGCACCACTACCTAGCTCTGGGCTCTAAGAAGGCACAACTAGGGCAGGGAAGTCTGCCCCAAGCTGTGAGGACTGCACTGAAACAGGAATGAGGCAAGTGGCGATTGTTAAGAAGAACTTAGGATCAAACGCCAAGGTAAACAAATATAAAAGCAATGGCCAAAAGGCCAATGTCAGATGCTTAATTTCAAATAAAAGTTGAAGTTGAGAGGAACTCTTAAGAGAAAGAGGAGGTAGTAAGTTACAAACAAGTTTAAACTGAGGTCATAGAAGTACCTGTTAAGAATAACCTTTGGGTAGTTGCTGTTTCAGTGGATATGTGGATACTTGTAAGGAGGGTGTGTATGTGTGTGTGTTACAGTGTGGGCACAAACTGCTCTGGATTAAAGTGCCAGAGGAGGGCTCATATTAGAAATGAAAGAGATACAAGTACAGGCCTAGTTGCTAATGCATTAATGAGTTATTTAAATAGAATACACCCCATGGAGCAAAATCACACATCTTTCACAATATATAATGTGGCTAGATGTGTTTCCACATTTGAGTTATACATATGTAACAGAGCACAGAGAAAAAACTTAGTATAAATGGGAGGTTCACTCAAGCAAATATCTGAAACAGAATTTTTTTTTAAATGGAACCAGGGTGGGGGTGGGGGTTGGAATCTACTCCCCGCAGTTTTTCTGATTTGTTCCTAAGCTCATTAGATGCTCAGCACCTCCTCCAGGGGATGAATCTCATCTTCAGACAATGTTAAACTCATTCTCCTGAGCAGAGGTGAAAAAGCTATTTCCCCACTGGAGTTTTAAAAGGCAAACATTTCCTGTAGGAAATCAAACAATTCTAGGACTTGATAAGGTAGCTAAGTATATTCAGTTTAGCAAGTAGTTGCCAGTAGAAACCTCTGTATACCTCCACAGGCAGCCTCAGGGCCCTGAGGGGATGACAAGGCCATTAGTTTAAGAAAGAAGGGAAGATCTCTGCAAATCATCCTGCAGCAAACTCTGATACTGCCGAAAGAGGAATGGGTAATCTCAGATGATGAAGATTAGATTCCAAATTTCTTAATTTCATTATTAGTACATACATGAATATGTATATCTTGCCTTCTGAAACTGGCATGTATGATAATTAGGCTCTGAATTCTTTCAGATTTCAACTGTTTATCTTTGTGGATTTTTTTTTTCCTTTAAATTTCCCTTCTCTAACAAGTATTCTTTGAGTCCTAGTGTCTGTTAGGCAGTTTGATGGGGGTTGGCTGTACCCAATGGACAAGAAGGCACAGTCCCTGCCATGTTGCTCCATAACTGAGAACAGAGGATTGAAAATAAATCAGTCAGCAAACATATCACAAACTGTGCTAAGAATGAAGAAGGAAATGAGCAGAGATGATGAAGTTTGGGGGTGATGGGGGGAGGGGGTTCTGGAGCCGACCACCAAGAAAGAATTCTTGAAGACATCTTTGGTGCAAAAAGTGACTTTATTAAAGCATGGGGACAGGACCCGTGGGCAGGAAGACCAGCCCTGGGACCATGAGGAGAGACTGGTTATATACTATGCAGTTGGGGGAGGTAAAGTCCAGGGGAAGTTTCCACTGAGATTTCCCTATGCTAAAGAAGACTCACAGGATACTGGGGGCCTAGCTATTGCCAAGCTAAAGTTGTTTTTCCCTCTAGCAAAGCATTAGCATTAAGACAGTAGGGAGTTCCTGTAGAAACTCTTCCAGCCTCAAGTATTTGTCAATTGGCTGCAGGTTATAAGGAAATTTAATTTGACCTGCCATTTCGTTCTGCCTTTGTTTCCCACATCAGACAGATGAAAGAAAAATAGGTAAGATTCATTTACATAAAAAGGTCAAGAACTGTCTTTCTGAGGGTGAGACACCTATGGGCTGAGATGATGCCAACTTTGAATAGCAGTGCGGAGACTGTTTCAAACAGGAGAGTAAGGGCAGAGGCTCTTGGGCCAGAAGCTAACAAACTCTGTGTGGCAGATGTGGCAACATGAAGCAAGGAAGGGGAAGGCTGGCCTAATAGGAGGATGGACAAAGTTCAGAGAGAGATCATGTTAGACCTCTCAGACAGTGCTCAGATGTTGTGATATTATATACACAAGACAACAGCATATAAATAGGAAGTGGTAGTCAAGTAAAACACTTTGTTCATTCATATGATGCTCTGTTTTGCTAAAGATCCTTTCTCTATTATTCTACTTTCTTCTTTAGCCCAACCAGTCCTTCCCTCCTCTCATTGGCAATGTACCTTTATTTTTAAGTTTATTTTGAGGGAAAGCAGAGGAGAGCAGAGACAGAAGGAGAGAGAGAATCCTAAGCAGGCTCGGCATTCTCAGCATAGAGCCTGATGTGGGGCTAGAACTCAGAAATCGCGAGATCATGGCCTGACCCAAATCAAGAGTCGGACGTTTAACCGACTGAGTCACCCAGGTGCCCCTAGAATTGTACCTTTTCAGTGAGTGAGGGAGAGAGAGGGAAACAGACAGAGACGGAAAGACAGAAGAAAAATAAAAGTCTACTTTCTAAATAAATCTGATTAGAAAATACCCATTCCAGAAATAGACTAGAAATGCGAATAGGGAAACAATAAGAGTTGGTAAAGTTACCATCTAAATATGTATAATTTTCTGAAAATGAAAAACAGGTTCTCTTTCTAAGAAGACTCTCCTACTGGAATTTCTCTCCATTACCCATTACCATTCTCCCCATTCTTTCTTTCCTGAGCTCTCCAGAAATTACTTGGAATGCTGTAAATATTCTCCTTGCTCAGGTATCCTAACACTTGACTGATCATCAGAATCTCCCAAGTAAGTACCTTAAAAATAAATAGTACTTATGCATATGCATATACACACACATATATTATTGCTGTTTCCTCTTAGAAATTCTAATTCCTTGGATGAGTCTCAATAATCAGTACTTTACCTCTAGCCCTATTTTTCTGAGGCAGACTCAAGGGACATTCACTGTCCTAACTGGTTCTGTTACGGAAACTGGTCTAGATCACCCTGCAGAAGAACCAAGCGGCATTCAGAGTTCTTGTAAGGCAGGAGGTTTATTTTACACCATGGGCTCAGAGGAGATCATTGTGCAGAGGTCTGAGCCCAGAGAATCCGCAGAGGGGACAATTTGTCATCTGTTACTTCCTCATTCCTCATTACTAGTAATTTGGCACCTGGGGCAAGCAGTGTGGGAAGAAGAACCCGGAAGGGGAGTCTTCAGGCAGGGACTGGAGTTCCCCTATCAGTCCTCTAGGCCATCTTATAACAGATTTTCCCCTATCAGTTCCTCTGCCTCCCTTGTGCTCCATCATAGTCCACTCTCCACTCTGCAAACAGACCAGCTCATAAAATCTAAATCTAGTCATATTGCTCCACCATTCAAAAGTTTTATTTTATTCCGTACAGACTTAAAGCCACTTGAGATGGCTATCTGCTAAACTCCATGGATTTATGACAATCATCATCATCATCATCATCACCATCATCATCATCATCACCACTATTGTAATAGTAAAGTCCAAGAGGAAGCCTAAGACAGGTATGTATATTTAAAAAAAATAAAACAAACGAAACAACTTGTTTGTTTGAATAGCAAAGCACAGCAGCTAATGATAGTAGATAGAACAGTGCTTAGGTCATCTGAAACTCACAAAGAAGGCAATTATCTAGAAAGAATATCTGTTGATTAGAATCTGCATCTGTTTACCTGAATGATATATTGGCCCCAGAGTTCAACTTCTGATAATTACACAATACTTAGGTAGATTAAGTATTTTATACATTTTTGTTATACAAGTAATATTTGAATAAATCTTCATTACTAAAATGTAAGCAATATAGAAGTATATAGAGCCAAGAGTGAAAGGCTACCTTATAGCCTTGCCAATTATTTTATTCTTCCTAGAAGAAATAAAAATTAGTTTGGTTTTATCTTTCCAGATTTTTAAAAATTTATGTGAGTCAGTATATACAATACAAATACAGAGCTTTGGCTTGCTGGGAATTTTTTCTTTTAAAATTTTTTGCATATAGGAGATCATTTATTTTGCTATTTTATTTTTCCAGTTAAAGTAGTAATGTGTGTGTTTATTTCCTAACTCTTTCTAACTTTTGTATAATATTTCATAATATGAAATACCAAAAACTATTTACCTATGCTTTTACTGATTAGACATTAAGGTTGTTTCTAATTACTCAGGATTACCAACAATACTGTAGTAAAAATCCTTTCACTTCCATTTTTATTTATATTGACATTTTTTAAATACTTAAGTTTTTTCCATAGCTCTAGTCATGCCCTCTTTGTTATTCTTAATATTATATATTTGAATTCTCACTCACATCCTCTTTCTTGTTCCCTTTCTTCCTATCTTTAAATAATTAAATTTATCAAAGATACTCTATCATTTATTTCAAAACACCCATTAAAAATTATTTATTATTCAAATCTACTTACTTCTATTTTTTGTGTTTTATTTATTCTGATATTTCGAGTTTGGTGCTTAGATATGATTTATTCTTTTTGCTTTCTAGTAATTTAGTCTTTATATTTTTGTTTGATTATTATCCAAAGCACATGTAGTAAGTTCATTGCCATCCATTTCCAAGGAATTGGCAATTTCAGTTTTGGCTTTCTTTTAATTTTTTTTTTTTTTTTTTTTTTTTTTTTTAGCAAATAATGTCAAGGGCTTGAAAAGAAAAAATGAAATTTCATTGATTTTTGTTTTTTTTTGTGAATTTTGTTATTTCTAATTTTATAAGCCAAAAAATTCTTACATTAAATAACGTGGCCCTATAGGCAGAGATTCCCAATTTGTGACTTCACCTTCAAAAAAAGAAACAAACAAAGAAGCTGCATTGATGATAAAGAATATTTACTTTACTAAGGCCTAACTAATCTTGGAGCACACTAATAGACCAGATTTTCACCTTGAGATCAGTTTTCCATACTATATTACAAACAGCTTCCTATTTCATTTACAGCACAGCGATAGATTGGAAATTAACCTAAGGTCTGGGCAGGATGCTGGGAGTGTAAGTGTATATTTGTGGAATATTATATATGAGGAAGTTTTGTCATTCTTTTAGCAAACACTTATTGAGAACCTACAATGTACAAGGCGTGTCACACTTGGGGCTTATTAGTGAAAACAGAAAGATAATCTGTGCCCATGTAGAGTTTGTGTTTCATTAAGGAAGCTAGACAATAGGGTTGCCTGGGTGGCTCAGTCGGTTAAGCTTACGACTTCATCTCAGGCCTTGATCTCACAGTTTCTGAGTTTGAGCACTGCGTTGGGCTCTGTGCTGACAGCTCAGAGCCTGGAACCTGCTTCGGATTCTGTGTCTCTCTCCCCCTCTTTCTGCCCCTCCCATGCTCATGCTCTGTCTCTCTCTGTCTCTTGATAATAAATAAACGTTAATTTTTTTTTTTAAAAGCCAGACAATAAAAAACAAACAGAATATATGTTATGAGATATTTTTGAAATTGATAAGTACTTGGATAAAATTAATAAAATAAGTAAGAAGGATCAGGATTCTTAGTTATAATTAAAAACAATTAATGTGTATTTATTTTTGAGAGAGAGAGACAGAGTGTGAGCATGGGAAGAGGCAGAGAGAGGGAGGCACAGAATTTGAAGCAGGCTTCAGGTTCTGGACTGTCAGAACAGAGCCTGACATGGGGCTTGAACCCACAAGCTGTGAGATCATGACCTAGGCTGATGTTGGAAGGTCTCAACAAACTGAGCCACCCAGGCATCCCTTAACTATAAATTTAAAATAAGGCAGTCAGAGTAGAATTAAGAGTTGAGGAGGCAGATATCTAGAGAAAGAGAATCCAAGGCAGAAAGTAAAGAACGTTCAAAGGCCCTGAGGTAGAGAGCATTTGGGGGACTGCAGGGCAAACCAGAGGGCTTGGAAAAGTGAACAAGGCAGGAAGCTGTGGGAGGGGAGATCAGAAATTAAAGGGAGGTGATAAGGTCATGTAAAACCTGAATAGGTAACAAGAATTTGTGATCCATAAATATTTTGAGATCTAAAATGTTTTCTGTAGGTATTTTGTACCAAGCCTTCTTCCTTTGGATTTAAATTGTAAAATTTCATCTTTAATTAATAATTTAAGAAAGCTCCTGCTTTGTCACATTCCTTCCCTGCAGTCTGGGCTTCGCTCCCTTCCCTTGAGCACCTTGGAAGTAGAAAAATATCAAGTTCTAAAGATTTACAAATGCAAGTCTACAGTTATACCAAAAATGGCCAGGTATTTAAAGAATGGATCAGTTTTGACCACGAATGCTACCCAGGGCTCTGGGTACTATTTTGCCTTCTTTCTTTGTCTCCCCACCTTCTCCTGTCCTGTCATCATTTAAAGGTATCATATTTTGAAGCAGTGTCAGACATTAATCTGGCCTTTTAATTAAGCATGGACAACAGCTTGTTCCTGGCAGTCCCAATGCAGACAACTATTGATTTACTTCTCAGTTTACCATACGTACAATGTACCAGACTGACAGCCACACAAACTTGAGTCTTTTTTTTTTTTTCAACTTTCTAAACTTTCTGCTATGAATGCTACCTAGCTGGACCTAGGACTGCCTTATTTAAAATTTTTAAATTTAAATTTTTTAAAATTTATAGTTAAGGGATGCCTGTGTGGCTCAGTTCGTTGAGACCTTCCAACTTCTACCTTTCCTTAACCTAGAACACATGTGATCCATGCTGGATGAAACAAGGTATTCACATATATAAAAAATAAAATAAAATAAAATAAAATAAAATAAAATAAAATAAAATAAAATACGACGACCAGATACCAAGGATAGTGTAGATCAGAGATGGACAGCCTCATGATGTAAGAAACTGACTGTTTGGTTCACCACATGTAACTACTTCCACAGTATTTGATTAAATACTTGTGGAATAAATGGGCAAATGGAAAGTTATTTTTGTAGTAAGATACATTGCTAAGTACTGTTTCCTACTTATTAATTCTATGTCCTTGGCCACTGTGCATAACTCCTCTATGCCTCAGTCTTCATCTATAAAATGGGTCTAATAGTGTCCATTCATTGTATTATTATGCTAACAAAATAAATAATTCAATGCAAGTAAAAATCATCTGGCACATCCTAAGCTCTTACATTTTATTTCTATCATTTCTCATGCTCTACCACAGTTTCCTTGTACACATACTCATATATGATTGTTTTCCCACACAATTCTGTGTTTGAAATATTTTACTAAGTGCCTCAGATATACCTGTTGATAACTTGTTTATTGTTCAAGGCCTGACTCCTTTGATTAGCCTCTCTGGTACCCCCATCTTCGGTGCATGCCTAGAACTTCATTTGCAGCTGCCTTTGCTGCTTCTTGTCTCCTGCTGCGTTCTGAATATGAAAATCCTGAGAGCAAGGAATTCCAGCAGGACTTCTCATCGGGACTTCTTCCCTAAGCCAGCACTCAATAGATAAAAATGATTTACGTGGTCAGACTATCAGAATTGTTGTACATTGCATATTGATATCCAAGCCTTTGTTATCCATAATCAGGCTTCCATGAATTAGCTGAAAAACTGGATACCTACAACATAGAAGAGTGTTCTGTAACCTGAATATTTACTTTTGGAAGTGTCACTCTTGGGCGAATTATTTCAACTCGCTATTTCACAACTTACTCTCCTCTAAAATGGGGCGAGAAATGTACCTAATCCATAGTGTTTCTGTGAGGACTATATAAGTTAACACATGTAAACTACTTTGAACCATTCCTGGCCCATAGGGAACAGCTGTATATGGCTGCTGTATGTGGTCCCTATTTTCTTTATTTGCTATTATCTTCACACTGGGGAGAGCCTATTATTTTTGGTAAGGATATATTTGCACTATATCTTCAGCATTGACATCAAAGTGATCTTAACTTGTGGTTCTCTGTAAATAGAAATTATCAATATTTAGTCAAGATGAAGAAATCGGGAAATATTTATTAAACAGATGAACACCAGGCCTAATGTTGTCTGGCTTCCTACCCATTTTCTGTCCCCTTCTCTTGCCTTTCTTCATATGTACCCTTTTTTCAGACATGGTATTTTCTCAAGAAGAGCCTCCTCACTTCCACCATCCATTTTGTTCATCTGCTCATTCCCTAACTGCACTACAAAATGTTATTCAAGGCACGCCCATGAGCAAGCCTCTCTTGGCCAACTGTATTTACTCAGTGCCATTTTAGTGGTTGTGAATGGTTCAGAGCTCAGGCTCTGCAGCAAGCCAACCAAGGCATTGATCCCGGCTCTGCCATGCCAATGCACAAGGGTGTAAGTTACTTAACACCTCCAGGTCGTACAGCTCAGTTCCTCCATATATGAAATGTACCTACTTCAGAAAGTTGATCTAGTGAGAAAATGCATCTAATGTTTCAACACAGTGTTTGCATACAGGAAAGACTTTTATTAACCTGGCCATTTTCTGGTCATTTTTACTGTTTGACTCACTCCTTAACTTTCATAACATTTTCCACCTTGCATTATAATCATCAATATACACATCCATCTCTATTCCTGTCAGACACTTAAGACACATTTATTCAATGGAGGAATAATAAATGTGCCCCCAGGGGCACAGTCTGTCCCCAGTTCTGCAAAGCTAGGTTTGTGATACCAAGCACAAGTAACTTGAAGTAGGGTTTCCAGATTTGGCAAATAAATATACAAGGCACCCAGATAAATTTGAACTTTAGTTAAAAAAAACAAACTAGTTTTAGTAACATGTTCCATGCAATATTTGAGATATACTAGATATACTATACTAGATATACTATTGATTGTTGACCTGAAATTCAAGTGTAACTGAGCGTCCTACATTTTATTTGGCAACCTAACCCTGAATCCTCTTTCAAATCCATAAATCTCTCTCTTTCCACACCAAGATTGTGAATGGGGACCCAAGATCATCTATGGGACATCCAGTCAAGGTCATGATGCACATAAATTGGATGTAATCCTATATTATTCATCTATTCAATCTAGCTGTAAGTAAAAATCATTTCTTTTGAAGTGGCCACTACTATTAAATTAGCTTTCAGGGTACCTGGGTGGTTCAGTCAGTTAAGCATCTGACTCTTCATCTCAGCTCAGGTCATGATCTCACGGTTTGTGAGTTTGAGTCTGCATGGAGCTCTGTGGTGACAGAGTGGAGCCTGCTCGGACTCTTTCTTTCTCTTTCTCTGACCCTCCCCAGCTCACACACTTTCTCTTTCTCAAAATAAATGAATTAATTAAAAAAATGAAAGTAATTAGCTTTCATTCCTCAGAATATGCTGGGGTGGACCATGTTGTTCTTTCCTACTAAAGTAGTAATAAAAAGTCGTGTAAAAGTTTCCAAAACTACAGAGGCAACAGTATACTGGCCGAAGGCAATGTTAAGTCAGGACTTCATTTACCCTTTTTTTTTTTTTTATTTGATCAGTTCCAGGGAAGAAGCAGAGCTTGTGGGCTGGTCCTGTTCATCCCAAGTCATTTTATTTGAGAAGTTAATTAGCTGCTGGGTTTATGGTTGATATCCCTGGCATCAGTGACACTTTTTTTCCAATATAATTTAGTTCTTAGACATTTTCAATCTGTAAATAGCCAGCATGGGTTGTTGCTACACGCAATACATATGCTCCATATGTGTCTTATGCAATTCTTTATCCTTAGCTCTTAACAAAATTCTCAGTCCAGAGTTGTAGATCAATATACAGTTGGTGAATAAACAAGTGGTTAAGATCTTGGGCTCTAGAGACAGACAAAATCAGATTCAAATTCTGACTGTTATTTATTACATAGCTCTGTGATCTTCCAAAGTTCCTTATTCTCTCAAGACTTAATTTCCTTGTCTATAAAATGGGGATAAAAACAGCTGCTTGGACATAGTTATGCTTTGAAAAATAAGTGAAATCTTGCACTTAAGCTGCTTAGTAGAGGGCTTGACCAAGCAGCAAGTGCTTTAAAATGTTAGCTAATATTATGTTACATGTTTTAATGCTACTGTGGGCAAAATGTCTATAAAATATCACCACTGCTACATGAGAACCTTCCCTTGAGTTAATTCTCTAGTGCTGCTCCCCTAAAAAACCTGATAAGACTAAGACAGTCAACATATTTCTAGGCAACATAGCTAATGTAAAAGCTATCCCTGAGTGGTAAACTACATTTGGACTGGAAAGAAGTACAGCTAAACTACCTATACGTGATGACTACATCATGCTTTGGGATTCTCTGGGTGTTGTGTAACATGTATATTGTAATAAATATGTCTTGTGTGGTGATTCTAGAAGTCATTTCTACGGAGTGTTAAGAGAGATATTGGCCCTTCAAAGCAGGACAGTCTTATACACACCAGTCTTCTCCTCTTGCACCTAATGGTGTCATAAGGAAAGAAGACAGCTTCTGGAGGACAGTGGGTACTGCTACCTGAACTGTGACAAAGAGGAAGGCTTGACACTACCCTGATAGCAAGCTGTACTCCTCCCCTACCATCTCAGTAGACTCCCAGGGTGGCCTATTGTAGTCTCAAAGGTCTAAAGCTCATGTAAGCCTGAGAAGATGTCTGATGGATGTTCTAGCCCTGCCCAGGAGCAGGTACATCAGTTTTTGTATCCTCAATAAATTGCCCAAGGATCTTGGCATCTTAAGACTAGAAGCAGTTTTACATGCCATCACCTTTGACAGTTTGTCCAGTGTGGGAAGCTTTCTTCAATATTTTCAACAACTGGCCAGCTGACCTCATTTCCAAAACTTTTAGCCACAGGAAAGAGATTTTCCCCTTAGAAGTTCAATGCATTGCCAGCCAGTCTTCATTATAAAAGGCTTTGTTCTGGACAGAGATCTGCCTGTCTAAAATATCCTAACCATTAGCTGTATCTCCATTTTATCTTGAGAGCTACACAGAATGTTTAGATTCTTCCGCATGACTAATCCTCACATATTTGCAGACATCAATTTTGTCTTTCACTAATCTCTTATTTTTTTCAACAAAAGCATGCCCAGTTTCCTCAGTTATCTCCTACTACATTTACCACCCATGTGCCCTTCTTCCTATATTAACCTATCACATTAATATGTCAGTGTTGTTGCTAGAGCAGGTAGTACTATTTCTAACTCAGAGCAAAGGTGTACTTCTTGAAATAGGGCTCATTTCTTTTGCATTAGAGGAATAATAAAGAATTAATCATTTTATAACTTTGGAAAGGCAAAAGCATAGAAAAGGCAGCTAAAACACTAAAAAAACATTATTATTATTATTATTATTATTATTATAAAATACATATGTGTACATGAGATGAAAGATAATAATTAATAAAAGATATCAGCAATATAATGCTATCCTTGAATTCATGCTTCAGAGTAATAATAGCACCTATATTCACATGCTGTTACTACAAATTATTAGGCATAAAAATTTGGGAAAGTTATTCATTTTCTCTAAGCCTCAGTTGACCCATCTGAAAAACAGGGATAATAATGGTATAGATTTCATTAGTATGTTGAGAATACAAAAAATAATCTATGTGAAATATTCCATGTACACCTGACTGAGAGTAAACAGGATAAAAACCAATATCGCATGCTGGTAAAGATCACAAACTCTGAACATGAATTTCTTTTCTACTGTTTACTAAGTATGAAATCTTGGACAGCTTATTTAACTTCCTTCAACTCCATTTTCTCAGATGAATAAATGGAGATTGTTGTAGATTATATCTTATAAAGAAGGGCACAAAAATATTTCCAGTTTGACATCTCAACACTTGCCAATTCCTTCGTCAAGAGGTGGCATCTCTACCCTTTCCTTACAACTGAGTAGCTGCCTGAATGGTCGGAATTGGCAAAGTGATGCCATATGACTTTCAAGGCTAGGTCATACAATTTGATACAGCTTCTATTCTGTGTGTGTGTGTGTGTGTGTGTGTGTGTGTGTGTGAGTGTGTGCACGTGCGCGTGTGAAGCTGCCATGATGAAGAGATTACATAGAAAAAGAAAGAGCTGTCTCAACAGTTGCCTCTGTTCCAGTTTCCAGCTATTTACATCTTCCCAACACAGGCCATATGTGTCAGCAAGCCCTCAGATCATTCCAGTCCCACCATCTGACTGCAATCGTGGGAGACCCAAAATGAGAACACACTGCAAGGTGCGTTAATTAAACTCCAGAATCATAAGACATAATGACAAAACTATTGTTGTTCTTTTAAGTCATCACCTTTTAGGATGATTGGCTAGGCAGTAAGAGTTAACTAATGCAAAAGTCGAATAGTATTTGACTCATAAATTTTATGTGGATTAAATGAGATGACGCATATGAAGTATTCAACATAAAGGAGTGGTTCTCAAATTTAAGTGTCCAATATTATCACCTGGAGGCTTATTACAAAATGGATTCCAGGGCACCTGGGTGGCTCAGTTGGTTAAGTGTCTGACTTTTGATTTCACCTCAGGTTGGTGAGATAGATCCAGTCCAGCATGGGGCTCTGTGCTGGGTGTAAAGACTGCTTAAGATTGTCTCTCTTCCTCTCCCACTGTCCCTCCCTCCCTCTCTCTCTCTTTCTCTCTTTCTTGCTCTCTCTCTTGGAAAAAAAAAAGGATTCCAGGGCCCCTCTCCCTGAATTGCTGATTTAGTAAGTCTAGAAGCCTGAGTACTTGCATATCTAACATATCTAACAGCATCTAGCTGATGCCGATGCTCCTGGTCCAGGAACCACATTTTGCAAACATAGCATAGAGCAAACACTCAATTTATGAATTTTATTCTTACTACCATTTTTAGTACTTACTGTTTTTATTTCATGAAAATAATTACGCACCGTCAGTTCCTTTGGGTACAAAGGAAATTTATGCCCAGTTTCTCTCCATAACTCACCGTCTAGTTTATCTTATCTAGCCCTAGTGTTGATCACAATGGCTCTCATGTCAAGCATTTAACAACTGCTTGTTAGAGAAAATATGAACAGATCCCACACTGAAGGGAGATAGTGTAAGAAAAAGAGCGAGAGAGATAAAGGAAAAGAGAGGGGAGTGGGGTAGGGAGGGCTGCAGAGGAGAGGGTACAACAAGGGTGGGAGTAAAATGTCATGCTTCTTGCTCTAAAACTTTTTTTCTTTATACTATGACAAGTTTTCACAATGTCCTTTTCTAATTTTAGGATATGCTCCTCAAGATAGAAGCACATTGTCTCCAAATAACCCTTTCATTTCTTCAGTTCCTTTAAAATTGAATGGTAAAATTATGAAACAACTCTATAACAGAACTAGTAAAAAAGCTACCATTAGACTATTTTATTTCACAGCTACTGCTTAGTCTGATAAAAAAATGCATCAATTATTTAGATGTTTGAAAACTCTTTTTAGCTTGGAATGCTGGTACACTGGCATTCATCTTATTGACAAGATACTGTGGATATGAATGTATAAAAATATAACTGGACAGAGTAAGACTTGAGGATTCCCTGAAGGCCTTTGGTTTCCAGAGAGCCCATGTTTTAAGGGTACTTACAAGGTTGGTCACATCTATGAAACCTATCAATATTTCAAAGTACATATTTATGTTTGGCTCCCTCCTTTCCTATCCCATCTAGAGGTATGTCATGAGAACAAATGACACAATCTATATAAGAACTCTACAAACCTGCAGAACTCTACTTATAAACACTTAAAGTAATTAATACCTGTTTCCTTATTTCTAACAGCTTGTATGTCATATTGAGAATTCAAATGCTAGTTTACATACTATAGAACTTATGTATGATGTGTTGAGGGTATCTAGTTCCCATCAATTCATAAATGCTTAAGGAAAATCACAAAAGGAGAAAATGTAGCCCTTGCCCTAATGGAAGACACAATTTTGAGAGAAAGACAACATCTGTAAGTGAGACAAGCTTTGCCTTTTTTAAACTGACATGGGATCATGTTATTTTCCTGCTAAAAGTCTTTTGTCTTTGTGATACCACTTTTAGGAAAAAGCAGAAAGTTTACAGAATTATTGGCAAAGCCCAATGATCTAGCTCATCTTCCATCTCTCTCTTTTTAAGTTTATTTATTTATTTTGAGAGAGAGGGAAAGAGAGAATTCTAAGCAGGTTCCATGCTGTCAACATAGAGTCCAAAGTGGGGCTCCATCTCATGAACCGTGAGATAATGACCTGAGCTGAGAGGGAGCGGGACACTCAACCCCCTGAGCCATCCAGGTGCCCTCCTCTTTCCATCTCTAGCCAGTCTCAATTTTCTCATGTCTTCCATGTACACACAGTACTCCAGCCCCTTGGACTTGGCAGCCATTCTAGCACTCACCATTCCCTTTCACATTACCATGTTTTTGCACTCATGGTTTCCTTTTCCTGGAATATATCCACTGTTGGTGTTTATACAGTGTCCAATACAAAGTAATCATACCATAGAAAGAATTTCTAGAATTATCAATTAATACTGCCTCTACTATGTTATTTTAACTATTGCCTATGCCAATAGACTGCAAGGTGAACGCCGAAGTTTGTGCCAACCTCTCCTTTGTATCACCCCACAAATCCTAGTGGAATTCCTAGTTAATTAAACAAAATAAGAAAAATAGATATATTCTAAATAATAGGATGAAATTAAAAAATAGAATTAAAAAATACTAAACCATGTGGTATTAACAAAAATGACTAAGGACTGTGATTAAACTAGAAATCACTTTAGCTAAGGATGATTTCAAGGAAGAGGTAAACCTTGATCTCGGTTAACATGTGAAATTGAACATTTGGAAACAGGTTCATACTCTTGGTGGCAATAAGTGCACCACCAGCTGAGAAAGTCTTGCATATCCATCAACCTTATCTGTGAGAAGGAAAGCAGGATATAAAAGTTAGGGAACTCACACTTGTTAATTGCATATAATGTAATAATATTTCAGTAAGAGTTGGAACAATCCTACGAAATAAAAACTTACATCCATTATAATAGAGGAGTATTGAGTCTCCAAGAAGTAAATAAATTTCACAAAATCAACCACATTAAGTGGCAGATCTAGGATTCAGACCCAGGAGTCTACCAAAGCTCATGATCTTTTCCATTTTTCAGGAGGTTACTCAAAGTTACTAAAGGAAGAGAATGAAAAGGAACATAGCTTTCCCATCATAGCATGTTTTCTAGAAAAGGAAGAAAAAAGTATTAAAACTATGATTCCTTCACTTAAGCTCTTAGTAAAGCTCCATTCTGGGGATACAATAGTAAGTACCAAAATAGCACAAATGGAGGGGCCTTCTTCTTGTGGAGTTTATGAGAAGCAGGCATAAGTAAAAATTTACATGAATCAATGTGAAGTTACAACAGTGGTAAATGTAATTTAAAAAACAAAGCTATTTGGTACTTTCAATTTGCTACAATATTAGAGGTAGAATACAGGAGTAGAATACAGGTAGAATACAGGAGTGTGCGTGTTGGCAGAGAGGAGCACTCAGAAGGAAAAAACATTTCAGGGATATGAAATAGCCCAAGCAAAAGCCCTGGGAACAGGAGGGACCATTTTATGTTTGAGGAACTCAAAAGAGAATATTGTATTCTAGACTTTTTGACCTAGGACAATAGTATATATATGGCAATGTCTTACATTTAAATATTTAAATCCAGGAAAATAAGAAGATTTGTGTCTAGGAAAGAGCAAATTTGATTTAATTAAAGCATCAAGCTGAGCTCATCAAATTTCTTCCTTCTTTTAGGCACCTGGGTGGCTCAGTAGTTTTGGCATCAGACTCTTGGTTTTGGCTCAGGTCATGATCCCAGAGTTGTGGGATGGAGCCCCAAGTCAGGCTCCATCCATGCTGAGGATGGAGTCTGCTTAGGATTCTCTCTCTCTTTCTGCCCCTCTCCACCGCTTACATGTGCTCTCTCTCTAAAATTAAAACAAAAACTAAGCTAAAAAAATTCTTCCCTTCTTTAATCGTCACACTTCTCACCCCACAGTGCAGATGAGGAGGTAAACTCTGAAGCCACAGATACTCATTCAAGCTGCAGCATATGATGGATTTGCTTCAGGGGAATCACCAGAACAATTGTTATAAATTTCCTTAATAATCAAGTAGAGATTGTGCGGAAATCTGGGATTTATAACAGGAATAAGCATGGTCTTTGGATTTTGCCAGGTTTTGGCTCAAAACCAAATACTTGATAGCTTGTGCAGGAAATTTAAATTCTCTGAGTTTCAGATTCTTTATCTATAAAATATTGTAATAAGTAAATAGGAAAAGGAATATAATGGCCTAAGCATACATTCAGTACCTTGCCCTGGATTTCCCCTTTCCTTTCTTCATTCAATTCCATTTCATCTTCTTATACTATGTATATTGCTTTTGCTCTTCTGACAAAATTCCTTCTATCCATCCCTGCTTTCGCTTTTTTTTTTTTTTTTTTGCTTTGGTATTCTTTTTCCCTCTTTTATTCTTCGTGATAAATCAAAGAAAACCTTACTTTTATTACCTGCATGCTGTATTGAATCTCCAAGAGTGTTATTCTATCATAAGCCAGGGCTAATCTCTTCTAAGTTATTTTTCCATTAAAGAAATGATGCTGTATAGGGGCACCTGGTGGCTCAGTTAAGCATCTGAATCTTGGTTTCAGCTCAGGTCATGATCTTACACTTTCGTGGGGTTCTAGCCCCACATCAGAGTCTGTGTTGTCAGTGCAGAGTCTGCTTGTGATTCTCTCTCTCTCTCATTCTCCCCCTCCACCCCAACTCTTCCCCAGCTCACACTGTCTCTGTATCTCTCAAAAATAAATAAACATAAAAATAGAAAAAAGAAAAACAATGCTATATAATTGCTTTCCTTTCCTTTCCAGCACGCGCGCGCGCACACACACACACACACACACAAGACAGTGCAGGAGAATTATATTTTTATCCATTTCAAAGACAAGAGCTTCCTAGAAAATTATGTTGAATCAATGAGGCTCACTTAAGAAAGCAAAGTTCTTTGTGATGGAGGTGTGTTGAGGAGTCCAAGTGATGGGCTATATTTGCATTTGCCACACACAGTAATGCTTATTTGGGGTATAAGAATTCATGGAGATATACTTTTTTAAACCCAATTTGCAATTTATCCATTATTAGCAGCACTACAAATATGAGGCTTGGAAATGCCAGGTGTTTTGTTTTGCAATTCTCCTTAGATGAGCTTTTGCATTAGTGCTAGGAATAGCCCCTGTTCTGGAAGCCAGCTGCGTGCCTACAGTCAAGATTGTTAATCCAGGGGTGGCAACATAGCTCTCCCTCTAAATGTTATTGTTTCAAGAACCAAAGCTATGAATAAAGGAAAGCACTGTCCTTGGCCATTCTATCTAGATAGGTAGTCACCCTTCACCTCTCTTCCTCTTACATCCCTATTTTCTTATGTGTAAGCGCTCCACTAAATAGTAAGCTCTTGTATCAAAAGACTTTTTCTTGTCCATAATTATATTCCTAGCACAAAGTAAGTGTCCCCTAAATAGGAGTTTAATCAAGAAATAGGGAGAGATTGCCCCTACCTCAATGCATCTACCATTTGCTGGCAGTGTATTCTAGGTTCTTTCCTATATAGCCTTTCTCAAAGATTTTTCTCTCAGGAAGAGATAAAAAAAAAATAAGTACCTGGTAAGTGCTAGGTACCATGTTCTGTGTTTTTCATACATTATCTCATTTAACTTACACCCAGTTATGGTAGTTCAGTACTTCCTCCCATGTTTTACAGAAAAGGTACGTAGGGCTCAGAGAAATTAGATGACCTTCTCAATGTTATATGGCAGGGAAGTGTCAGAACATAGATTTGAAGACATAGCAAAGTTGGAAAAAACTGTTTTGGCTAGAGGTGGTGGTGGCAGGGGCTGATTTTTGGGGGAGGGGAAAGGATAAGGGAAAAATGATAAATGAGGAAAATTGACCACAAGGATTCTAATGGAAAGCCTAAGTGAATGGGATTACATATTTTGTGAATGTAACACCTATTTGAAAGTCTCAACAGAAATTTGAATTTTGAATAACTAGATCTCTAAGTAGACTTTGATTATCTGTATATCTAGTTTTGAGCATAGTCAACATTTTTCAGTAAGAATAATCTATAAGAAGGCTAATAATAAAGCAACTGGTTGAATGAAAGAAAGTATTTATCATTGAATTCTTGTATGCTTTATGCAACCAGAATGTGAGAATTGAAGGCTAATACGGTCTTATGCTACAATTGCTAGGTCTGATTTTGTGAGCCAAATGGCTTGGCATAAAGGGCATGGGTTCCCTCTGGGGGGCATTTTGAACAGAAGCAATCAGGCAGTGATGCAATTATAGCACCTGCAAATATTATTGTAACCTTTTCTACCCGCTATGTACCACAGGTTGGGTTCCCAGGGAAGCAAATTCTAAGATGGAATTTAGCATTCAGTATGCTTATTTAGGTATGCCTTTGGGAGCAACACCTGTGGAACGGTTGAGTGGGAAGGAGGAAGCTGGCACAGGGAGAAGTCAAGCTGCAAATTGGCCAACTACAGCCTCCATCTACCACATGGAGGGCTCTGGGGCTAGAATAGCACCTCAGAATTGCCCCCAAATGAGCCAAGATGATCATGCTTTTATACTGCTGGACTGATTAATCCTTCAATGTCAGACAAGCTAGAAAAAGGCTTGACCTTGGGTATGGCAGCTTTCTGCAGCCAGGCTAATCCCTGAAGGAGCTAACAGCTGAAGGCTATTGTCTGACAGCACATCAGCAGCTAGGGTGACATGTTCTTAATGGAAAAGAAATTTGGGAGGTGTTGGCACATACCATGTCCACCAGAGTCCAAATGATATAATACCCTCCTCAGATGTCCTTCCAAATGTAGGGAAATCCAACCATGGAGGTGTTCCCTTCTTCTAAACTAGGATAGCAGCCACATGGTTATTAGAATCTGCTTGCATCTACTTATAAGCCCACTTATAGTTTTAATTTAGGTAAAACAAAGAGGGCTACTTTGTGAGAGTTTTTTGGGTTATATTATAGATGAGTTTACACACAAATTTTACAAAGTGTATTAGTCAACTCAGGCTGCCATAGCAACATATCACAGACTGGGTGGCTTAAATAGTAGAAATTTATTTTCTCATAGTTCTAAAGGCTTGAATTCCCAGATCAGGCTACTGGCAGATTTGGTTTCTGGTGAAGTCTCTCTTTCTGGATTTCAGATGGCCACCTTCTCACTGTGTCCACTCATGGCATTTTGTCCATGCACATATTGAGAGAAAGATCTCTGGTGTCTCGTCCTCTTTTTATAAGGGCACCAGCCCTATCAGAAAAATGCTGTACCCTTATAACATCATTTAACCTTAATTGCCTCCCCAATTGCCCCATCTCCAAATATAGTCAACTTGTGGGTTATGGTTTCAACACGTGAATTTTGGGGAATACAGTTTAGTTCATAACATTAAGTAATTAAATTAAGATTTATAGGGGCACCTGGGTGGTTCAGATGGTCGAGTGTTTGCCTTTGGCTCAGGTCATGATCTCATGGTTCATGAGTTCAAGTCCTGCATCCAGCTCCTGCTGTCAGAACAAAGCCTGCTTTGGATCCTCTGTCCCTTCTTTCTCTGCGCCTCCCCACTAACACATGTGAACCCCTATGCTCTCTCTCTCAAAAATAAATAACCATTAAAAATATATATTAAAAAAGAATTATATCATAATGTTGTACACAATGTGAATGTCTCTTTGGTTATTTATCCTTTGCAGGGACCTCATAAATATTTTTAAGGATGACAATGCCTTAATTGTTTGATTTTAATTAGCTGTCTGTTTAATTTATATTTAGGCTTATTCTGAATTTACTCTGCTATTTTATACCTAGGGCTGAATGCTCCTAACTTCAAAAACCTATCTTCTATGCTTGCTCATTTAAGCTTCATGTGTTCCACATATTACACAAAATATCTGACATTTCTTTTTGTTCTGTTGGTTTGACTTAAATTGCATGTATAGCTGAGATGTATGAAACTCACTGTTCCCTCATGTTAGTCGGGAAGAACAATCTATGATGAGTTGGAAGAAAATTCTGTCATTTTGATTATAATACAAATTGTTTCATTACAAAAAGACTTCCTCCAGTAAGCTGCCTACCCTTTGACCCTGTAATTGTAAGGTTTTACCCTGAGAAAATAAGTATAAGCAATGTAATCATCTAATAATGAGGTTCTAGTACAATAAATTATGATACATAGACTCAATAAAATAACATGTAGCCAAAAAAAGATGCTTAGTATTTTATGACAAGGGCCATTTCCCTTATTCTAAATAAAAAACTATTTGTGCTTCAAAGTAGTGTATAAAAATTTCTCTTTGCATATGAATATTTATGTACATAGAAAAACATAAAATAATACATAGCAAACTATCAATAGATGCTATCCCTGAGGGGCAGGAATATAGATAATGTTTATTTTATTCTTTTTTTTAGGTTTATTTATTTATTTTGAGAAGGAGAGAACAAGAGCAGGGGAGAGGCAGAGAGAGAGGAAGACAGAGAGAATCCTAAGCAGGCTCCGCAGTGTCAGAGCTCAAACTCATGAACTGCGAGATCATGACCTGAGCTGAAATCAAGATTTGAGGGGCTTGACCAACTGAGTCACGCAGGGTCCCTATTTTATTCTTGATGTTTTACTTATTTCTATTTTTTCAAACTTTCTATAATTAAAATGCCTAAGAAATGTCAAATGCTTACATTTTGTCAAAAATAATAAATTAGTATTCAATCTAATATTACTAACAATAAGGGTAGTTAATACTGATTGTTTACTATATGCCTATTGCTGCCCTAAGATCTTTATCTAAATTAGTTCATACAACTCCAGAAATTTAAGGCAACCATCCATATAAAGATTTCTGTATATTTATTTTTATTTTTATTATTTTTATTTTTATTTAGAAAGAGAAAGAGATCATGAGCAGGGGGAGAGGGGCAAAGGGAGAGAGAGAGAATCCCAAGTAGGTCCCAGGAGCCCAAAACCGGCTTTGATCCCAGGGCCCTGGGATCATGATCTGAGCCAAAATTGAGCTGGGCATTCAACCAGCTGAGCCACTCAGATGCCCCTCTGTATATTTCTTAAAAACAATGATGACAACAACCACCACAACAAGAACCCAGTTTTTCTATACTATTCTTTACTGCCAACTCATTTAACAGCTTTGTATTAAATGATGGACCAGAAAAAAATAGTTTTAAAATAAAGGAAAATTGGGGCACCTGGATGGCTCAGTCAGTTAAGCATCTGACTTCGGCTCAGGTCATGATCTTGTGGTTGGTGACTTCGAGCTCTGCATCAGGACTCTGTGCCGACAGTGCAGAGCCTGGAGCCTGCTTCAGATTCTGTGTCTCCCTCTATCTCTCTGCCCCTGCCTCCCCCCACCCCCACTCTCAAAAGTAAAAAATAAACATTAAAAAAATAAAATAACGGAAAATATAACAAAGAGTCAGGAATTTATCCATGTATATATGTAATGGAAAAAAAAAAACACTAAAGGAAATAGAAACCAAAGCATGAGAGCACATGACAGACTTGAAGGCCCTGAAAAGTTACTCCAATTTTGTTATTTACAGATGAGGACAATCTGTTTCAGAGGAGGGAAAAAAATGACATGTGAAGGCCTTCTAGAACTAGAACTCAGCTCTCGTCTCTCAAATCCCTGATTGTTTGCATGTGAGGTATAATACAGCATAAGCAGCCCAGAACTGCTCAGAACTCAGAGCACAATATTCACAAAAATATTCCAAAAGTTATTTCACCAACTGTTGGCTTAGGGTCTGGATTTTTAGTCAGAATCGACTTGCCTGAACCACCGTATCAGAACCTAAAGCCAGATTTTTATGATATTTAATCTTGTGATTACTAATTTATAGATATGGAGATTGAGGGTAAATTTTTCAAAAATCTTGTTTAATATAATATACATATTAAGAACTTGGCTAAGGTAGATAATACTCAAAACCAAGGCCATTGTACTTGAAACTGCTTTTATTTTACAAGGCATCCCCTCATCACTCCAACCTCCCCCCCGCCCCAGGACAACCCTTTGAATTAGAGAAAAACCCCCATCAAGAGATGCAAAATAATAAAGATAAAAGTTTCTTCACTTTACCATTGGTAATAGAAGACCAAATTTATAAAATTCATAACATTTGCTGCCAAAATTTTAGTAAATGGAAAAAAATATTTGGGGGAAGATGCAAAATTGAAATAGAAGTTATGAATCACATCAAATATTAGCCTCAACATGCAATTTATTTTTGTATTTTTTGGCAATATAATGCATTTAGAAAACTCAGATGTGCATTGTTGCAAATAGCAATTGCTTTTTAAAGTCATCTACCTTGTAATTTCAGGATATTTTTCAGTTAAATAAAAATGACAGGAAAAACTGATTCTAAGAGTTGTGTAAGTAAAATAAAATAGAGTCCTGTTTCACTTTATTTAGTGCTCTCCCATAGCTTACTGTTCCATCTCCAGGGTCTAGCAGACTGGCACATAGCAAGACCTAAAGAAACATTCTGGGAAACAAAACAGTAAAGACCCACAGAAACTTGATCTTGTTCTTTGATGTCAACACTTCCCTGCCCCCCCACCATCCCTAGTGATAGGTTAGTTATCAAAAATGGGCTGGAGAAGAATTAATTCTTTTGAACCCACTACTTCTACTACTAGGGATTGACAAAACTTCTAAAAGTTATCTGAGAAATGAGGCTGGAGGAATTGTATAGTGAGTATACTGTGGTCTTCCCTCCTTTCTTCTCTGTAGTCTTCTCTGTGTCCCACCCTAAGGGAATGGCGGTGAACTCCTGAGCTGAAGAGAAAATGCCAACCCTCCAGAAACCTGTCTGGGAAGAAATGGGAGATGAGCTTTGGGGACTGGAATGTGGGATGCCAGACACAGGAAGAGAAGGTTAGTGTCCTCGAATTCAACAGATAAGACACAGGAGGGACCCACCCTATGTGCTCTTCAACCCCATAATTTATAGGGGAGTGGAACACAGCCTGCTGTATCATTCTTCCTTCCCAAGCCATGAACACAGGAAAATGCCCCGGATAGCCTCTGGAGCCACTGTATTTTCATATTCTACATCTCTATTCTGTCCTTTCCCTCAATGCTGGCAGGCATGGCTCTCCAGGCCAGAGTGTGTTTGTCTACTGAGTAGCCTGTCTCCAGACAGGTATAGACCTTCTTTTGGAAAGGTCTGTCTAATCTCTTCAGTGAAGAGTAAATGCCAATGATTCTCTGGCCTCAAGGTTTGATGGGTGAGGAGATGCACCAGTACTCCTCATGGCCCATGATGCCTCACCCCAGCAACAGTGCCCTGCTCTGGGGCAATGGGAAGCCTTCCCAAGTCTTCCCATTTACTGTGAACTTGGAGGACTTTTGGAGTCCTGCAGGCCTTGTCTTATTGAATGATAACAGAGGCACACATTTTCACTCTGCTATGCAAAAAGGGATGTTTACTGTTTACTTTGAAGTCTGAAGGAATTAAATTTATTTGCCCTACTTTTTCACTTATACATCGTGCATTATTTTAATGTAAGTTGACATCTAATAAGTTTTTCTCAAAGCTACTTTATTATTTTAAAGTTTATTTATTTTGAGACAGAGAGAGAGAGACAGAGACAGAGAGTGCAAGCAGGGGACGGGCAGAGAGAGAGGGAGAGAGAAGGAATCCCAAGCAGGTTCCACACTGTCAGCATGGAGCCCGATGTGGGGCTTGAACTAATGAACCATGTGAAATCATGACCTGAGCCAAAACCAAGAGTCAGATGTTTAATCGACTGAACTACTCAGGTGCGCCTCAAAGTGACTTTTAGAAAATGGAATTAATTTTTTTTTTTAATTTTCTTTTTCCAAATAAAGTGGACTCAAGTAAGGAAATACCATGTATCCAAATGTTTATTGAGTAGCTGCTATGTGACAGGAATCTTTCAAGATTCTCACAAGAGTGGGATAATATGATTTTAGATTGACAATATCAAAAACGATCACTTGTTAAGCACCTACTGTATGCAGTATTAAGTGCAATAATGGGATATATAAAGATATGTCAAAGAAGCATATGTCAGATCACAGCTGCTGATTTGCTTGTGACAGGTGACAGAGGGTCTTGACAAAGCAACACAGATGAAAACTGCCTACTGGGCCTTGACCCAATGCATAGTCATGCCCTGTCACATTCTGAGCTGTAATGGGTGATGTCCTCAGGAGAAGAGATGGAGACGGAGGGAGCTCTGGGGCTGCTTTCTTACCACCTGTAGAACATTTATCTTGGATTGATTATCTGGTCTAAAACAGTCTTGAAGCCAATTCAGTATCTAGAAATCTGGGGATTTCTTCATTCTTTCAGTCAACTCCTTGTTTTTCTGAAGGCATTAAGAAATTTACTGAACTCACAATTTTATGAGAGCCTGGTATCTGATTTTCTGTGCTAATTCTGTTTCTGATGGTAGCAAAATAACTAGATTTACAATCAGGTGTTCTCACTACCATGAACATCAAATGGGATTAGTTTACTAAATATTTGCAGCCTTGCAGTCAAGAGTGCTAATATATGTTCTAATAATACATTTGGATCTGTGATAAAATGACCTTAGTAACTAGATCCACTAATGCAGTTAGCTAGACACTGGCACAACTCTGCAGACTTGAAGCATATCAATTTTAAGCATGTTCTTCCAAACTTGCACAACTTCTGTGATATCTATGAATTCTAACCGTGGATAAATTTCTTTTTATAAAAGGCAAAGAGGAGCCATTTATTATAATTTATATATGAAAAATCTAATTCAATATGTTAAACTGCTGTAGGCAGCTTCTCTTTCAAAATAAAATTTTATTTTACAAAGTAAAGAATTTAAGCAAATAGGCACCCAATGATTCGAAAATGGGTCACTGGATTTGGACACCATGACAAACAATTGAAAGTGAGAAGCTCAGAAATGTTAAGGTTCATTACTCTGACCCATTGAAACTTACTACTACTTCAATTTTACAATTCAGCATTTTGAAGTCTCATAGTTATAATAAATCATAAAAATTTCCCAGTTATAATAAATAGCAAACTGCTCTTTGGTAAGAGACAGTGGTAAGTTTAAATAAGCAATGAATGACATATGCTATAATCAAGAACAATTGGCAGACATGGTACAGAGCAGCTATTTTAGAGTTCATGGTCTCTTTCTTCATGTCCTTCCATGAGATATAGAAACTTTTCAAAGATTTCTGCAAATTTTACCCCTAAAGACTTTGTTCCAGTATATTGTCAAAGTAGTGTTTTTTTAATAGCCGATACCTGGCTTTGCCAAAATGATTTTAATAAAATGGTTAACTGCATGTGCTTAACATAGAAAAACAAAGCAACTCAAACTTTAGGAATAAAGGGATCAAGGCATAAATGAAAGGTCTTCTGGTCATGATTTTAAGAAATATTTTTGGAGAGAATAATATAAGTCAAGCATTGTTCTAGGCACTGGAAATACACATATAAACAAGACAACTTGCATTCTAATGGAGAAGAGAAGCTATATATATACTTATATATAATATATATATTTATATACTATATGCTTATATAGTATATATATATTATATATATATTATATAATTATATATATTATATATATATTATATATTATGTATATATTATATATAAGTATATATTAAGCATATATATATAAGCTATATATACCATAATTTATGGTAATGGTAATACATTTTGTTCACTTATCTCATATTTATTGAGCACACACTAGTGGGTGCTTAAGATTTATCAGTGAATGAAAACAGATATCTCTGCCCTCATGAGGCATGCACATTAACTCTATGAAAAAATGAAACAGAATAAAATGGGAATAAGAGATTTGGGTTTGTTTTTTGTTTGTTTTTTTTCTAACAAGGAGGAGACAGGGAGAGCCTGAGAAAGTGATATTTTAAGAGAGACTATTAAAGAACAAGAAGGAGTGAGAACCATGAAGGTCTGGGGGAGTAGAATTCTGGGCAGAGAAAATATCAAATGTAAAGGCTTTGAAACAGACAAGAGGTTGGTGGGTGCTAGGAGTGGCAAGAGCCTTATTGCCTGGAGCACAGTGGCATGGGAGTGGGTGGCATGAGGCAAGATAAACGAGTTCCAAAAATACAGGTCCTTGAAGATCATGATAACACTTCCAGATTTTGATCCAAGAGTAGTGGGAAGTCATTAGTAAATTTGAAGCTGGTGAGTGATATGATCACATTTATCTTTATAAAACATTCCTCTCAGTAATATTTGAGGACTAGATTGTAGAGGGAATAAGAGTGGAAGCAGGGGGACAATTTAGGAGGCATTGCATTAGATGAGAAAAGAGATGTTGGCTTAGAAAAGAGTGATCAAAGCGGATGTGGCAAGAAGTGACCAAATAGGGATATATTGCAAAGTTGGAGGACAAAATGATTTCCTGATAGATTCAAGGTTGGTTGTTAGTGAAAGCAAAGATTCAAGGATCCACCTAGGCTGTTGGCCTAAGTAGTAGGGTAAATCATGATGCCATCTACAAAGATGGAGAGTAAGAGAGAAGTGGCTTTTGATGGTGGGGTGTGGGAAATCATGAGTTATTTTTGGACATGAAAACTTAAAGGTACCTATTATACACTGCGATGTCAAGGAGACAGTGATTTGTCTTCTGTGAGAGGTTCGGGCTGGAAATAAATTTGGCAATCAGTGGAATTGAGGTGAAAGTCAAAGTATAAAACTTGAAAAAATCAACTAAGGAGAGATGGAAATTAAAAAAGACAAGAGAGGTAAAGATTGAGCCTTTGACACTGCAGAATTTAGAAGTGGGAAGAAGAGCCCACAAGAGTCTGAGAGAAGCATTAGATGTTTAAGTGAGTTCTGAAGTGTTGGCAATGAGAGGAAAGGGGAGAGGTGAGATAAAAGCTCAGAGGACAGGAAAGCATGACCCAATAGGAATGGAAAACAACTTCTATACAGCAAGAGAGCAGAAGACAAAGGGGAGAGAGAGACCAGAATTGACCCTGGAGAGGGAAGGATCAATAATAGTGAAGAAGGTTGTTATGGTTATCAAAGCAAACAATGATGGTGGCCTGCTCCTGGAGGTGGCAGGAGGAATGGAACATAATAGTTAAGTTAGGGAGATTCCTTTGAGGCAGGACTGTCCCAAATTAACGATGTTTGGATATTGGGGGTGAAAAGAGGAAGTTCGGGTTTTAGCTTGGCTGTAATGTAGATTATCATTCTAACTACTGTACTTCCTTTTACATTCCATAATAATATAGTTGTGAAAACAAGAAAAAATTACTTATAACCCCAACTAGCTTAACAGAAATACTAGTATTCTTTCCACATTTTAACAGTATGCGTACATACAATTTCTCAATGTGGTTATCCTAATAAATATACACATCTCTGTTTTTTTCCAATTTACAGTATGCTATAAACACTTCTATGCTGCTTCATAATATCTACAATTATCATTTAAATGAAAGCATATTATGTCATAGACTACAATTGTTTTACTATTTCTCCCTATTTTAATGATGTTATTACTTCCGATATCTACCCATTGTTACTAGCAGTACATGCTCATGAACATGTATTTTTCCTATTTTTGAATTATTTATGAAGGATAAATTTGAAGACACTGAAAACACATAAATATTACCAACTGCTTTTTTAAACATTTTGCCAATAGACAATTCTCTCAGGAATATACCAGTGTGACAGATTTACCACATTCTCAATGGAATTAAATGTTTTTCTTAAAAACATCTGACTGAATCTGTGTGAATTTCAATTTCAGTTAGTATGTTTCATTTCTAGCAAGATTAATTGTTTATCTAACTAAATAGTCTCCTTGTTGCTAAGCATTTATATTAAGACCTAAGTTACCTATTTTTTTCGTCAGACAGTTGTGTAGGTTTCTTATATAATAATGTTATTAATAATAATGAGTTCTTTTGAAAAAACGTTCCTAAGATTAAAAAAAATACACAGAATCTAGAAATAAAGGATGAAGATTTGGGATGAAGATTTCCTGGCTTTGGTTTTTACTAGTTAGGTTAGAATCCTGGTTCTTATTTATGAATTGTGCTTTTTGAGCTCACTTGGGTTTAAAGTCAGGGTACCTGGGTGGCTCAGTCGCTTAAGCGTCCAACTTTGGCTCAGGTCATGATCTCACAGTTCATGAGTTCAAGCCTTGTGTAGGGCTCTGTGCTGACAGCTCAGAGCCTTGAGCCTGCTTCAGATTCTATGTCTCCCTCTCTCTGTCCCTTCCCCCATTTGCACTCTGTCTCTTTCTCTCTCTCTAAAATAAACACACATTAAAAAAAATACGGTCCTACTTTCTCAATACTTTACAGTATTATGGTTTGGGGTTCAAGTAAGTTAATATATATGTAAATGTTTAAGTGGAAAACTACACAAATTTTGGTGATGTTATTATCTGAGCATTTCAATTGGGCACTTGGGGGTGGAGGAGACTATATAATTCTTGACATCACTGAAGCCATAAGAGATAGTGTCCATCTCCTGCTTACATACCAGATGAGTCTTGTGCTTAGTGAACAGAACAATCCATGAGATGTTGATGCTTTTAAATAAATGTATGTAGATATATTTAATTTTAATTTTCAACTTAGCCAAGTGAAGAAATAGTATAAAAAATAAAGTCACAAAACTTAGAAATTATATTAGAATCCCGTGATGGTTATAAAACATATTTTAGATGTTCATTTACTGTAATATAACAGAGACAGGAGAACCAATAAAATGTTTCCAGTACCAGAATGTAAATATATTTTTGATGGCATTTTAAAAATTAGAATTAACCATGCAGTGTTTTTTACGAAAGACTGATAACTTAATGGTAACCAAACTGGACTTTCATGCCTTTAATTCATAGTTTTAAAAAATAATCTGAAAATGATGAATTTGGCAAAGACTCAAGACTCCAGATAATTGAGTAAGCTACATTATCAATATAAAATAAAACAAATGATAACTGCACTTATTATGGTGGGCACTGTATAATCTATAGAATTGTCAAATTACAATGTTGTCCACCTGAAAGTAATAAAACACTACATCAACTATACTTCAATAATAAACATTTGTGAAAAAGAACATGCTGATCTGAGCAACAACAAAAAATAAGACTTTCCAACTTAGTGGATGATGATATATGACGGACAACAATGTGTTATATTTTATAGGGAGAAAAAAACTTCTTCAATAATAGGTATTTAGAATTCAGGTGTTCATGTTCTTTCCTAAATACTTAAGAGATAGTAAAATTACCAAAGATAAATTAATTCACAGAGACACAATTATTGTTTTTCTGTTTTCTTTCTCTTGCCCTAAGTATTTGTCAAACATAGATGTTGAATTCATCCATATTATACAGTAAAAAATGGCTTCAGCCAAAGCACAGAAGGACTTGTCTGAGTTACCTCTGAAATCTTAAAAATTTTCTGATAACAATTATCATTTTGAAAATTGCAAATCATTTAGGGAAATACAAACTCTTTGTTTTCACCCCTAATTGGTTTTCATCTAAATACAGATATTAGGTACACATATTAGAACAGGCAACTGTTCCCACTAGTGTGTTTATCTAATTTAGGTGATGGAAGCTATTCAAGAGCTGTCTTTTGCTATGATCTTGGAAAACTCACTTGACAAATTTAGACTAAATACCACCTCTACAGCAGTGACTTTAATGGTTAGCACCTGTGCTGAGAATAGCATAGTCCTTCTGGACTGCCAAAAGCTTCATCTCCTTGCGAACTTTCCCATCCTCTAAAACTAATCATGAACTCTCATCTCTCTTAACCATATGCTTCACATTTGTGAAGGTATCAGTCATGTGTGCTTCTATAATCTGCACTCGTGGTTCAGAGTTAAATAGCAAAACCAAAATCACAGGGTGTCACAGAGGAATTGTTTCTGCCCATTCTTAATTATGCGCTTGAAATGGAAATGGTCAAGAGCAGAACGTATCATTTTCCTTGAACCAATCTGCTGTGAAGAGGATCTACGTCAGGTGCTGACACCACTTTCTACGCGGGAATCTGGAACTGAGGTATTGTCTGTCCTTCTCTCCTTTCTCTCCCTGCCATTTTTATATCTAAAGCATTCCTTGAGCCACCTTCTTCTCATCTTCTGCCAATTTTCTAGTTGAATCAAAATCACAGTTCATCAGTGTTAGTGAAACAGACTTCTCACTTGTCATCTTGAATTAATCTCGTCCGTCTTAAATATGTGTTACTGCCAAACTGATTTATATTTTTATTTAAAACTTTAAATATTTCAAATTATAGAAAGCTAAAGACATTACTGCAAACACTCATGCACTCATCATTCACACATTCTGCTTTATGGCTTCAGGTCATTTACAATTGTAGCTACTGCCTTATAAAACACTTCCATGCTCGTAATAGAAGTGCCGTAAGATGCTCATGAGCAAGGTACTTTTATTATCCCTGTCTTAGTCAGCTTGGGATGCCATAACAAAATACCACAGACTGGGTGACTTAAGCAACAGGGATTTATCTTCTCACAGATCTGGAGGCTGCGAGCCTGAGATCAGGAAGCCAGACTGGTCAGGTTCTGGTGACAGCCTTCTTCCTGGCTTGCCGATGGCTACCTTCTAGCTGTGTCCTCACATGGCAGAGAGAGAGCCCCATGCCTCAATGCCATCATGTTGGGAGTTAGGGTTTTAACATATGAGGTTTCAGGAAACAGAATGGAGTGCACAGCAATTCCTATTTTAGAAAAAAAAGGAAACTGAGGTACAGAGTACTTTAGGAAAAAGGAAATAAGCACAGAAAGGATAAGTAATTTGCCCAAGGGTAATAAGTGGCAAAACCCAGGCGGCCTAGCTTCAAAACTGACATTCTTAGCCATTATCCTATCACTTCTTAAAGAAAAATAAAGCATATATATTTATATTTATGTGTGTGTACCCATATGTGTATATAATATAGATGCATATATATACCTATGTATATAATACATGCATGTACACACATATACCTATCTATATCACCTATATTTCTATAATATATGCCTATAACATATTTTAAATATATATACATATATTTAGTTTACATAAGTGGAATCAACTTGTACTTATGTTTTCAACCCTTTTTCTTACTTGACTGTGTTTTTGAGCCCTATGTTTATCGAAAATTATTATTCACCACATTTACTTTATCAATGTTTCTCATCCGCACCATTCTGTCATTTCCTCCTTACTCATCTTACATTCCATGACCAAAGGTTGTCATCACTCCTTTGAATACATGCTCACCCTCCTCTCCTTTCCTCTACGTTGTCATACTTTCCTGTCATTCCCACAGAACCAGTTCCACCGTCCCTCCCCTACACTCATTCTGTGTATACACCCGCACATATGAAGATGGATACAGAAGATCATATAAGCGGTCTCACTTTATTATATTTATTTTATATAGAAGTTGAAAAACAACTTTAAATTTATGACTGGTAATCGAGTGGCCTATTGCTTACAGCTAACAATCATGTTAAGTCTCCATATTTCTTTCCGTCTTCCATGCTGTCTCTGACTGTTCTCTATCTTCCCCTTTCTCCTCAAACCTCCATCATTCTAGTCTTTAGCTGCTGATGTCACTTTCTGTTTCCCTGAGAAAATGAAACCAATTATGAAGAGAGGTTCTACACCCTCCTGTTAGAACACCTGCCGACACCCCTGCACCTGTGCTGTGTGTACTTCTCTACTGACCTTTAAATAATCAACTGCCTGTGTTTCTAAAGTCAACTCCTTCCCACATGCAGTAGGCTTTCACCTGGGACATTGCTCTAGAAATTCTTCCCTGCCCCTGCCTCGTACATTTTCTCTCTCTATGGAATCATTTTTTCCATCAATACAAACATGCTGTACTATAAAAAAAAAAAAAAAATTACAAACCTTTCTTGAGCCCACATTTCTCTTCATCCACTGTCCTATTAACCTGTTCTCTCTTTTAAGAAAATAGTCTCTGATTCCTCTCTTTTCACTTGTTCCTGAACTCATACCAATCAGGTTTTCATCTATAACACTCTGCCCAATGCTGTACCTGTGACTTCATATTTACAAATTCAAAACTCAGTCCTCTTCTTACTTAACTGATCTACACCTTTAGTATAGTTGGTCACCCTCTTTGCCTTTCCCTCCTTAGCCAGTGTGGTTGATTATTTTTACATATTTTAGGTGGATGAAATTGTTTCTTCTGTGTATGATGCATTCATATCCTTGGTTCTCATTTTTTTTTTAACAGGATTGTGAAAAATATAGATTGTGGGTATAATTCTCCAGTTTCTTCTTAAAAAAACATTTTTGTTGGTGTCATTTTGTTTTGCTTTAAATGTTATATTATGAGGAATTCAAAACTCTTGATCTTATCTTTTGTGACTTATTTTTTTTAAGTGCCTTGCTTAAGTAATAGTTTGCTTCTAAACATCCTAAATTCATTACTTATATTTTTCTTTAACAATAATAAATTTTGGGGGCACCTGGGTGGTTTAATTGGTTAAGCATCTGACTCTTGATTTTGCCTCAGGTTGTGATCTCATGGTTCATGAGTTCTAAGCTCTGCTTTGGGCTCTACACTAGCAGTGCAAAGCCTTTTGGGATTCTCTCTCTTTCCCTCTCTGCCCCTCCACTGTACTCAGGTACCTGGCCTTTCTCTCTCTCAAAATAAATCAACTTAAAAAAAAGTCTTTGCAATTCTAGTACACTTGCTCTTTCATATATATTTTATGAATTTATTATGATTTACATAAACATTGTTCAGAATTTTTGTTGAAATTGATAAAATTGAATTACATTTCAATTATCTGGATATCATTATTTTGAGCTCTCCATCTGTTATATGTCAATGTACTTATTCTCATCTCCTTTTATGACTTCTAATACATTTTAAAGAGTTTCTCCATGTATGTCTTATGCATCTTTTATTAGATTTATTTCTTTGCATGTTATAGTTTGTGAATTTTTAAATACATCTTTGTTACTAGTGTATAGGAAGCTTACTGATTTTTTTCCTATGGTCTTGTTTCAACAATCTTGATGAAGTCTTATTTGTATATTTTGTAGATGTTCTTGTATTCACATGTATTAACTTTGTACACAATTATAGTGTCTGATAATAACAATGTACTTCTTTTTCTTTTTATCCTATTTTCTCATTTCTTTTTTTTTTTTGACTAATTATATTACCATTCTTACAACCATTATTTATACAGTTCTTAATAGTCCGAGAATAGAAATTTCAATATATTGATTTTAAAACACTATTACATATTTTTTTAATGTTTATTTATTTTTGAGAGGGAGAGAGAGGGGGGAGAGAGGGAGAGAGAGACAGTGTGTGACAGGGGAGAGGCAGAGAGAGAGAGGGAGACACAGAATCGGAAACAGGCTCCAGGCTCTGAGCTGTCTGCACAGAGCCCAATGTGGGGCTTGAACTCAGGAACTAGAAGATCATGGCCCGAGTTGAAGCCGGATGCTTAACCGACTGAGGCACCCAGGTGTTCCTAAACGCTGTTACTTAGTATTTTTGAAGCTATGTCTGTCAATAAAAATAGCCTAGAATTTTCTTTTTGTTTCAGGAAGTTGCAAGTTATTTTTACCCAGAGGCCAAACTTACCTTCAGGGTGTTAATTTAAATTTACTATTTGTGCTTTTAAGTACATACATACATGTTTCTCCAACAGGAACTACATAATTCTTTTATCACTCCTGTGGCAGAGACAATTAATTGGCACCCGATAGATATCCATTCTGCCCTCTTTTATGGTAACAGGTATGGGTTCTATTTATACATACATAAATATAATACATAAACATATATATTATATATGATATAGATGCACACACATGCATCATATACACACACATACACACATATACATACATATACATACATACATATCATATATGTATACATATATGCTAAGTCATCTGGACTAAAAAAAAATCATTTTTCAGGCTCTCTTATAGCCAGGTATGCACTTGAGACTAAATGTTGACCATGAATGTACGTGGAAGTAATGTGTCCAACTTCTGGGAAGTGTAGATATGTGTTTCGCCTCTCCACCCTCCTTCTTCCTGTACTTTGGACTAAAACTATTTGAGAAAAGTGTTAAAATCCCTAATTTGTTAGATTTGTTAATTTCTCCCTCTGGTTCTGCCAGTGTTGGGTTTATGTATATAAAATTTTGTTATAGATACATATACATTCAGGCTTATTATGGTGTGGTGAACTGACATTTAACATTATACAGTTCAATTTTAGTTGTAAGTTGATATAATGACAAAAGTTCACTTGGTCTGAAATTAGCATAACTTCATTGGTCTTCATGTGCTTAGTATTTGCTTAACATATCATTTTACATCTTTGTACTTTCAACCTATGTGTGTCTTTATATTTAACACACATCCCATATAAATAGCGTATCATAGAGTCCTGATTTTTTAATCTAGCTTGATGACCACTGCCACGTAATTCAATCTAATTATTAGTATGTTTGGGTATTAGGCTATAGTATTTCTGTTTATTTCCCCTTCCTTTGATATTTTTCTGTGTTCTTTAAGTTTAATAAATTACGTTGTAGGATTTAATGTTTATATTCTCTATTGGTTTTTTAGTTTTTCCAATTGTGTGTGTGTGTGTGTGTGTGTGTGTGTGTGTGTGTGTGGTGTGATACATTTCTGGGTTTTTTTTTCAATTAATTTATTTTTATTTATTTATTTTTTCAATATATGAAATTTATTGTCAAATTGGTTTCCATACAACACCCAGTGCTCATCCCAAAAGGTGCCCTCCTCAATACCCATCACCCACTCTCCCCTCCCTCCCACCCCCCATCAACCCTCAGTTTGTTCTCAGTTTTTAAGTCTCTTATGCTTTGGCTCTCTCCCACTCTAACCTCTTTTTTTTTTTTTTTTTTCTTTCCTTCCCCTCCCCCATGGGTTTCTGTTAAGTTTCTCAGGATCCACATAAGAGTGAAAACTTATGGTATCTGTCTTTCTCTGTATGGCTTATTTCACTTAGCATCACACTCTCCAGTTCCATCCATGTTGCTACAAAGGGCCATATTTCATTCTTTCTCATTGCCACGTAGTACTCCATTGTGTATATAAACCACAATTTCTTTATCCATTCATCAGGTGATGGACATTTAGGCTCTTTCCATAATTTGGCTATTGTTGAGAGTGCTGCTATAAACATTGGCGTACAAGTGCCCCTATGCATCAGTACTCCTGTATCCCTTGGGTAAATTCTTAGCAGTGCTTTTGCTGGGTCATAGGGTAGGTCTATTTTTAATTTTTTGAGGAACCTCCACACTGTTTTCCAGAGTGGCTGCACCAGTTTGCATTACCACCAACAGTGCAAGAGGGTTCCCGTTTCTCCTCTCCACCATCTATAGTCTCCTGATTTGTTCATTTTGGCCACTCTGACTGGCGTGAGGTGATATCTGAGTGTGGTTTTGATTTGTATTTCCCTGATGAGGAGCGACGTTGAGCATCTTTTCATGTGCCTGTTGGCCATCTGGATGTCTTCTTTAGAGAAGTGTCTATTCATGTTTTCTGCCCATTTCTTCACTGGGTTGTTTTCCAGGTGTGGAGTTTGGTGAGCTCTTTATAGATTTTGGATACTAGCCCTTTGTCTGATATGTCATTTGCAAATATCTTTTCCCATTCCGTTGGTTGCTTTTTAGTTTTGTTGGTTGCTTCCTTTGCTGTGCAGAAGCTTTGTATCTTCATAAGGTCCCAGTAGTTCATTTTTGCTTTTAATTCCCTTGCCTTTGGGGATGTGTCAGGTAAGAAATTGCTACGGCTGAGGTCAGAGAGGTCTTTTCCTGCTTTCTCCTCTAGGGTTTTGATGGTTTCCTGTCTCACATTCAGGTCCTTTATCCATTTTGAGTTTATTTTTGTGAATGGTGTGAGAAAGTGGTCTAGTTTCAACCTTCTGCATATTGCTGTCCAGTTCTCCCAGCACCATTTGTTAAAGAGACTGTCTTTTTTCCATTGGATGTTCTTTCCTGCTTTTCAAAGATTAGTTGGCCATACGTTTGTGGGTCTAGTTCTGCGGTTTCTATTCTATTCCATTGGTCTATGTGTCTGTTTTTGTGCCAATACCATGCTGTCTTGATGATTACAGCTTTGTAGTAGAGCCTAAAGTCTGGGATTGTGATGCCTCCTGCTTTGGTCTTCTTCTTCAAAATTACTTTGGCTATTCGGGGCCTTTCATGGTTGAATTTTAGGATTGCTTGTTCTAGTTTCAAGAAGAATGCTGGTGCAATTTTTATTGGGATTGCATTGAATGTGTAGATAGCTTTGGGTAGTATTGACATTTTGACAATATTTATTCTTCCAATCCATGAGCACGGAATGTTTTTTCCATTTCTTTATATCTTCTTCAATTTCCTTCATAAGCTTCCTATATTTTCAACATACAAATCTTGTACATCTTTGGTTAGATTTATTCCTAGGTATTTTATGCTTCTTGGTGCAATTGTGAATGGGATCAGTTTCTTTATTTGTCTTTCTGTTGCTTCATTATTAGTGTATAAGAATGCAACTGATTTCTGTACATTGTTTTTGTATCCTGCAACTTTGCTAAAGTCACATATCAGTTCTAGCAGACTTTTGATGGAGTCTATCGGATTTTCCATGTATAATATCATGTCATCTGCAAAAAGCGAAAGCTTAACTTCATCTTTGCCAATTTTGATGCCTTTGATTTCCTTTTGTTGTCTGATTGCTGATACTAGAGCTTCCAACACTATGTTAAACAACAGCAGTGAGAGTGGACATCCCTGTCGTGTTCCTGATCTCAGGGAAAAAGCTCTCAGTTTTCCCCCATTGAGGATGATGTTAGCTGTGGGCTTTTCATAAATGGCTTTTACGATGTTTAAGTATGTTCCTTCTATCCGACTTTCTCGAGGGTTTTTATTAAGAAAGGATGCTGAATTTTGTCAAATGCCTTTTCTGCATCGATTGACAGGATCATATGGTTCTTATCTTTCCTTTTATTAATGTGATGTATCACATTGATTGATTTGTGAATGTTGAACCAGCCCTGCATCCCAGGAATGAATCCCACTTGATCATGGTGAATAATTCTTTTTATATGCTGTTGAATTTGATTTGCTAGTGTCTTATTGAGAATTTTTGCATCCATGTTCATCAGGGATATTGGCCTGTAGTTCTCTTTTTTTCCTGGGTCTCTGTCTGGTTTAGGAATCAAAGTAATACTGGCTTCATAGAATGAGTCTGGAAGTTTTCCTTCCCTTTCTATTTTTTGGAATAGCTTGAGAAGGATAGGTATTATCTCTGCGTTAAACGTCTGGTAGAACTCCCCTGGGAAGCCATCTGGTCCTGGACTCTTATTTGTTGGGAGATTTTTGATGACTGATTCAATTTCTTTGCTGGTTATGGGTCTGTTCAAGCTTTCTATTTCCTCCTGATTGAGTTTGGAAGCGTGTAGGTGTTTAGGAATTTGTCCATTTCTTCCAGGTTGTCCAGTTTGTTGGCATATAATTTTCCATAGTATTCCCTGATAATTGCTTGTATCTCTGAGGGATTCGTTGTAATAATTCCATTTTCATTCATGATTTTATCTATTTGGGTCATCTCCCTTTTCTTTTTGAGAAGCCTGGCTAGAGGTTTGTCAATTTTGTTTATTTTTTCAAAAAACCAACTCTTGGTTTCGTTGATCTGCTCTACAGTTTTTTTAGATTCTATATTGTTTATTTCTGCTCTGATCTTTATTATTTCTCTTCTTCTGCTGGCTTTAGGCTGTCTTTGCTGTTCTGCTTCTATTTCCTTTAGGTATGCTGTTAGATTTTGTATTTGGGATTTTTCTTGTTTCTTGAAGATAGGCCTGGATTGCAATGTATTTTCCTCTCAGGACTGCCTTCGCTGCATCCCAAAGTGTTTGTTGTATTTTCATTTTTGTTTGTTTCCATATAATTTTTAATTTCTTCTCTAATTGCCTGGTTGACCCATTCATTCTTTAGTAGGGTGTTCTTTAACCTCCATGCTTTTGGAGGTTTTCCAGACTTTTTCCTGTGGTTGATTTCAAGCTTCATAGCATTATGGTCTGAAAGTATGCATGGTATGATTTCAATTCTTGTAAACTTATGAAGGGCTGTTTTGTGACCCAGTATGCGATCTATCTTGGAGAATGTTCCATGTGCACTCGAGAAGAAAGTATATTCTGTTGCTTTGGGATGCAGAGTTCTAAATATATCTGTCAAGTCCATCTGATCCAATGTATTATTTAGGGCCCTTGTTTCTTTATTGACCATGTGTCTAGATGATCTATTCATTTCTGTAAGTGGAGTGTTAAAGTCCCCTGCAATGACCACATTCTCATCAATAAGGTTGCTTATGTTTGTTAGTAATTGTTTTATATATTTGGGGGCTCCTTTATTCGGTGCATAGACATTTATAATTGTTAGTTCTTCCTGATGGATAGACCCTGATGGATAGATTATTATATAATGCCCTTCTTCATCTCTTGTTACAGCCTTTAATTTAAAGTCCAGTTTGTCTGATATAAGTATGGCTACTCCAGCTTTCCTTTGACTTCCAGTGGCAGGATAAATAGTTCCATCCCCTCACTCTCAATCTGAAGGTGTCCTCAGGTCTAAAATGAGTCTCTTATAGATAGCAAATAGATGGGTCTTGTTTTTTTTATCCATTCTGATACGCTATGTCTTTTGGTTGGCGCATTTAGTCCATTTATATTCAGTGTTATTATAGAAAGATATGGGTTTAGAGTAATTGTGATGTCTGTAGGTTTCATGCTTGTAGCGATGTGTCTGGTACTTTGTCTCACAGGATCCCCCTTAGGATCTCTTGTAGGGCTGGTTTAGTGGTGATGAATTCCTTCAGTTTTTGTTTGTTTGGGAAGACCTTTATCTCTCCTTCTATTCTAAACGACAGACTTGCTGGATAAAGGATTCTCGGCTGCATATTTTTTCTGTTCATCACATTGAAGATCTCCTGCCATTCCTTTCTGGCCTGCCAAGTTTCAGTAGAGAGATCGGTCACGAGTCTTATAGGTCTCCCTTTATATGTTAGAGCACGTTTATCTCTAGCTGCTTCCAGAATTTTCTCTTTATCCTTGTATTTTGCCAGTTTCACTATGATATGTCGTACAGAAGATCGATTCAAGTTACGTTTAAAGGGAGTTCTCTGTGTCTCTTGGATTTCAATGCCTTTTTCCTTCCCCGGATCAGGGAAGTTCTCAGCTATTATTTCTTCAAGTACACCTTCAGCACCTTTCCCTCTCTCTTCTTCCTCTGGAATACCAATTATGTGTAGATTATTTCTCTTTAGCGCATCACTTAGTTCTCTAATTTTCCCCTCATACTCCTGGATTTTTTTATCTCTTTCTCAGCTTCTTCTTTTTCCATAATTTTATCTTCTAGTTCACCTATTCTCTCTTCTGTCTCTTCAATCCGAGCTGTAGTTGTCTCCATTTTATTTTGCAGTTCATTGATAGCATTTTTTAGCTCCTCCTGGCTGTTTCTTAGTCCCTTGAACTCTGTAGCAGGAGATTCTCTGCTGTCCTTTAAACTGTTTTCAAGCCCAGTGATTAATTTTATGACTATTATTTTAAATGCACTTTCTGTTATATTGTTTAAATCGTTTTTGATCAGTTCCTTAGCTGTTGTTATTTCCTGGACGTTTTTTTTGAGGAGAATTCTTCCGTTTCGTCATTTTGGATAGTCCCTGGAGTGGTGCGGGACTGGGGGGCACTTCCCTGTGCTGTCTTGAATAACTTGCATTGGTGGGCGGGGCCTCAGTCTGACCTGATGTCTGCCTCCAGCCCACCACTGGGGCCACAGTCAGACTGGTGTGTGCCTTCTCTTCCCCTCTCCTAGGGGTGGGATTCACTGTGGGGTGGTGTGGCCCGTCTGGGCTACTTGCACATTGCCAGGCTTGTGGTGCTGGGGATCTGGCGTATTAGCTGGGGTGGATCGGCAAGGTGCACAGGAGCGGGAGGGGCAGGCTCAGCTCGCTTATCCTTCGGAGATCCACTTCGGGAGGTGCCCCGTGGCACCAGGAGGGAATCAGACCTGCCGGAGGCTTAGATCTGCAGAAGCACAGCATTGGGTGTTTGTGCAGTGCCAGCAAGTTCCCTGGCAGGAACTGGTTCCCTTTGGGATTTTAGCTGGGGGATGGGCGAGAGAGATGGCGCTGGCGAGCACCTCCGTTCCCCGCCAAGCTGAGCTCTGTCGTCCAGGGCTCAACAACTCTCCCTCCCATTTCTTCCAGCCCTCCTGTTCTCCGAGCAGAGCTGTTAACTTATAACCTTCCAGATGTTAAGTCCTGCTCGCTGTCTGAACACACTCCATCCGGCCCCTCCATTTTTGCAAGCCAGATTCTGGGGCTCTGCTTGGCCGGCAGGCCGCCCCTCAGCCACGGCTCCCTCCCGCCAGTCCGTGCAGAGCACACCGCCTCTCCGCCCTTCCTACCCTCTTCCGTGGGCCTCTCGTCTGCGCTTGGCTCCAGAGACTCCATTCTGCTAGTCTTCTGGCAGTTTTCTGGGTTATTTAAGCAGGTGTAGGTGGAATCTAAGTGATCAGCAGGATGCGCAGTGAGCCCAGCGTCCTCCTACGCCGCCATCTTCCCAGGATTCTCTCGATACATTTCTGGTTTGATTAGGTCAAGCTACTTAGTCTGACAGCATTCATTCAAGTGGTGCTCAGGGATCCAGATTCTTTCTGTCTCATGACTTTGCCATTTTTAACATGGGATCATACAGGGTATTTTATTGCTTGGCCTCTATGTAGAAAAATCACTTTCTCCCATATTCCACTGCCAAAGCTCAGTCATATGTTGCAATGTAACGGAATAGGAAGTTAAGAAAGGTTAAGTGAAATGTATTTAATGTAAGGAAGAAAGAAAGAAAATATCCCAGGTGGAGAAAAGAGGATGGGTAATGAGCAGGAGATAACAATGTGGTGTGGGCTAAGCAAATGGATTATTTCAGATGGTGATGATAACTATGGTTGAGCTGACAGGACATGTCCAGATTACAGAGTTTTGGCAATTCAGCCAGAAATGCTGAGATTTAGCTTTATGTTTGGAAATATGGTAGATTACATAGTTTACCATTATGCACTCTCTCACCTGTAACAGGATTATCCACACAACCTGTCAAATGTGACTTGCTATGTCTTCCAGTAGGTGGAATATTTCTTTGCCTCAGTATAATGTGTAATGTATGTCCAGGGCCTAATATTTAAAATGTGTTTAGGGGCACCTGGGTGGCTCAGTGGGTTAAGTATCTGACTCCTGGTTTTGGCTCAGGTCGTGATCTCACAGTTTTGTGGGTTTGAGCCCCACTTTGGGCTCTGTGCTGGCAACATGGAGCCTGCTTGGGAATCTCTCTCTCTCTCTCTCTCTCTCTCTCTCTCTCTCTCTCTTTCTCTCACACACACACACACCCCTCTCCACCACCTGTCCCTCCCCTACTCTTGCTGTCTCTGTTTCTCTCAAAAGAAATAAGTAAACTTAAAAAAATCAACTGTGTTTAAATGTCATCACCAATATAGAAACATTACCCATGCATACCAAACCAAGTTCATGAATTATGTCACATACGTGGGTGTGAAGAACGCAGTGTGGCCTGGAAGAAAAGTTTCAGGTGTTGGCATCCCAAAGACTGGTGTTCACAATTGTGGCTTTGCCGGCTTAGCAGCTGTTGACCTTCTTTTGCAAATCATATAAACCTTAGTCTCCTTGCCTTCAAACTGGAGGCAAATCATGCCTACTTCACATAATGATGTGACATAAATGTGATCACATGTGCAAGAACCTGTTTAATTCTGGATGTGGAATAAAGTAGATACTGCAAAGCATGTTCCTTTATGAAGAAAGTTGCAAAGGAGTGAAGTACAGAAATTGAAACACCTGATGAGAGTCATTTAATCACCTTGGGATGTAGAGATCTCAACTGGAAAATTGAATGCTACTTCAAAAGCATTTTATGTGTTGACTAATTTACGATCAGGAGGCACTTTAAAACACCAAGCATCCAACTTCATAATAGCATATTAATAGCGATAAAAACTAGCATGCCATGCAAATTCTAAATCTAAAACACATTCTGTATAAACTCCCTTGGCAGATTCATTTGGCTCTAATAAAACCATTCATTTTCCATCTTAAGATGCAGTTCAGTGTTACTCTGGGTTATCACACAGTTATTTTATTCTACTCCAGGGGAGAACACTTGAGTTGGATGAAATGGTCCCTCTGTGAGGTTACTATATATTCCTTAGTTAAACTGGCTGGCATGGAGAGGCTTAATTAGCAACTGTAAAGCATTTCCAAGATCTTCAGATAGATTTCCAGGAATACTAACTTGCATTATAATTTTTGAACTCTATATATTTATTTATTAAAGGTATATGGACTTCTTTGTTTTTTATTTCTGTTTTAGTCACCTAAGGATGGTAATTCTTAAGAAAAAGAAAATGTGTTACTAAGGTCTTTATGCTTTATTATTTGAATGTATGTAAGTCATCTTACAGAAATGAGATGAACATGTTACAATAAACAAAAGGTAGAAGAGATTATCTGAGAATGAACAAGTCTGTGAAATAATGAGCACTCAATTATAAACAAATCTACAAAGGCTAGGAGTGACAGACCAGAGGTGTGGGAAGGAAGAGGCAACAACAAAAACAAAAAAAAAATGCATATAAAAGAAAAACTGAATGTGAGATATGATTGTCTACATACAAAATGAAATATATGTTTATACATCAGTATAAAAAAATTAGAGAAAAGAGTTTTACTTTTATCTGTAGAGGCGATGCTGTTGAAAGAAAATGGAAACAAATGTATATGGTATGATTCCATTTAGGTAAAAACAAAACAATTCCTAGTATGTTCTTTATATGAGTATATGTGTTTGCATATGTCTTTATGAGTGAAGAAACACAGGTGCACCATCCTGTTAAAGTTGGTGGGAGATCTGTGTGGTCGAGTGAGGAATGAGAGCAAATAAGAGGGGGACGATGAACTTTGCCTTTTTAATCTTTTGTTGTGTTGCTTTAAGTAGGTGCATATTAAGCTTGTAGTTTGAAAAATATCTAATAAAATGTTTAAATTTTTTTAAGTTTATTTTTTGAGAGAGACACAGAGACAGAGACAGCGAGTGAGTGGGTGAGGGGCAGGGACAGAGGGAGACACAGAATCCGAAGCAGGCTCCAGGCTCTGAGATGTCAGCACAGAGCCCGTCACAGGGCTTGAACTCACGGACCACGAAATCATGACCTGAGCCGAAGTTGGACGCTTAAAGTTGACTGAGCCACCCAGTGATCCTCTAACAAAATATTTTAAATACTTCACTATTTGCCTTTTTATTAAAACTTTCTCTTCAACTCAGAACCTTCAACAACTACCCTATTCTTTAATCTTCTCCACAGCCAAGATTCTCAAACCCTGTTTCTGGATCTGCTGCCTCCTCTGCTCCTCTCTTTCACTCTTTGCTCCTCCAATCTGTTCCTACTCTTACCACTTTTAAAAAATTATTCTAGGGGTGCCTGGGTGGCTCAGTTGGTTAAGCATCCAACTGTTGAATTCAGCTCAGGTCATGATCTCATAGTTTCATCATGAGTTCGAGCCCCACGTGGGCTCTGTGCTGAAAGCTCAGAGCCTGGAGCCTGCTTCGGATTCTGTATCTCCCTCTCTCTCTCTGCCATCACCCACTCACGCTCTACTTCTCTCAAAATAAATAAACTTAAAAAAATCATTCTCACCAATGTTACCAATAATCACGTTGTGCTGAATCCAGCAGACTTTTTTTCAGAACTCATCTGAAAGCATTTAGGACAGCTGACCCTTCTTATCTCCTTAGATCATTCTCTTCCCATGGCTTCATTGTCCTGGTCTTTTCCCATCTATCTCTAAGCTCAGTGTTCTTAATATCTCTTCTTCTCCAAGTTGATGTGTCATTTGGGGTTGTTCTGTGTTTCAGTGCTGGTCCTACTTTTTTCTTATTGAACATTCCCTCCCCAGAAAATCTCATCTGCATTTTAAATGTCATCTATATTTCAGTGATTCTCAAAGTTAGATCTCCATTCCAGGTCCCCTGTCTGACTTCCCAAGTATATCTATGCTAGACCTAACAACTGTCTATCCAGCTGATTTTCATGCCAGAAAACCAGAACTGTACTTGCTGCTTCTTTTTTATTTAGCTCTTTTATCAATCATAATCAATGTTACAATCTTCAATAAATATAAAAGAACATGATATTATTATAAAATAGCTAAAATAATTATGATGATAATGTGGTAAGCATAAATCTATAAAGATTTCCTGTATTATTTTATGTATTGCTTTTGTTATTGCTTTCAATAATGCAATGAAATAAACACAGGTATCACTCCCATTTTACAAACGAGGAAATGAAACCTTAGAAAGGTTAAGTAAATTGGTGAAGTTCAGAACCCACAGTCGTTACTATAATTCTACTGTCCACCTCTCTTCAGTGGTTTTCTGCTATAGGTAGGAAAAATTTGTAACTCACTGACCTGGAATGACCGTGCATAATCCAGTCCTTCTCTACATGTCTGACTCTTCTATATTCTAGGCCTAGACTAGGCAATTCGGCTATTTGAAAACTTCAGGCCCTATCCTCTTAGGGCCTTTGTTTACATGATTTTCTTTGCCTAGAACACTTTTCCACCACCTTTCATCTGGCTAACTTGTAGAGTCTTTATATTTGAACTTTAATGTTGCCTTAAGGCAGAGAACCTCTGACCCACTAATGTAAATTAGACGTCTCTTATACACATGTACTCTGTATCTTTCATAAGGCATAATTTATATATGTTTTTGTCTGTCTCATTTTTAGATGTAATTTTAAAAAGGACAGGAACTGTCTGTTTTTCATCTTTGTATTCTCAAGATCAAATACAGTCCCTGGTATTTCTTGGAGGATTTCTTTCACTCTGTGATGCTGATTCACACATCTGAGTGTGTATGGCTTTACTCATGGAAAGTACACTACACAAGCTTATTTTTTATGGTCAGTTTATAACACTACAGAGTTTGCCATGGATGTGTGTGGTGTGTGGTACAGGTCTACACAACAATGGAAATAATCATCAGAATGAAGAGACTATGAAATGGAAGAAAATATTTGCAAACCATATATCTGACAAGAAGTTAATACCCAAAATCTATAACAAACTCAGATACTCAAAAGAAAAAAAAAACAAGCTGACTAAAAAGTGGGCAAAGGACCTGAATGGACATTTCTCAAAAAATGACATGAATGGCCAACAGGTATATGAAAAGATGCTAACCATCACTAGTAGAGAAATGCAATACAAAACCACAATGAGTTAGTATTTCACACCTATTAAAATGGCTATTATGAAAAAGGTAAAGTAAAACAAGTATTAGTAAGGATGTAAAGAAAAGGGAACTCTTGTACACTATTGGTGTGAGTGTAACTCAGTGCAGCCATTATGGAAAACAGTATGGAGGTTCCTCAAAAAATTAAAAATAGAACTACAAGTAATCCAGCAATCCCACCTCCGAATATATATCCAAAGGAAATAAAATCAGTTTCTCAAAGAGATATATGTTCTCCCATCTGTTCATTGCAACATTATTCATAATGGCCAAAATATACAAACAATCTGTTTCCCATCAACACAAGAACGGATAAAGAAAATACAATACACACACACACACACACACACACACACGAATATCATTAAGCCATAAAAAGAAAGAAATTCTGCCATTTATATGCCATGGATAAACCTGAAGGTTATTACTAATTGAAATAATTCAGATGTAAAAAAATAAATACTGCATAATCTTACCTGTATTTGAAATCTAAAAAAGTTAAACACATAAAGCAGAGAATAGAATGGGGCTGAAGGGTGGGGAAAATGGGGAGATGTTGGTCAAAGTGTGCAACATTTCAGTAATTCAGAATGAAGGAATTCTGGAAAACTAATGGATAGTGTGGTGACTACAGTTAATAATACTCTATCGTATCTTTGACATTTGCTAAGAGATAAGATTTTAACTCTTCTCACCACTATCACCACCACCAAAAAAGGTTAACTCTGTAAGGAGATGGATATATTAATTAGTCTAATTGTGGTGACCATTTCACAGTGTATATGAACATCAAAACATCATATTGTATACCTTACATATATATAATTTTTAAATGTCAACTGTACCCCCAATAAAGCTGGAAAAAATATAGTGGGGGGAGCAGTGGTTCTCAAACAGGATTATTGAATAGATTGAGCAAGCTGGTATTTGCAAAGCTTATCCCCCCCTCTTTGCAATTTGTGGATTTATTCACTCTTTTCCTGAGGGTCCCAATGTGTTTCTGCACAAAGCAGTGGAAAGGAACCTAAAACCTAAAATGGGAATCATGGCTGCACCTGTAACCACATGTGTAATTTCAGATAAGTAATTCCCTTTTCTGACTCGTTTGCTCTCTTCTGCAAAATGTCTCTAATAATAACATGTAACTCTCCAAGCTTCAGAACCAAATAAGACACTGTACATCAAAGTGCTTCAGGAAGACCAACAGGCCAAAGATAGTAAATATTATTATTTACCAAAACATATCTTTAGGAATAAAATTATGAAGTCATTCCCACTAAACCTAAATGACTGAGAATGTTTAAGGAATTATCTCTTCCATGGAGAGATTGCATTTTAGGAACAACCAAAACTAAATTTTGTTCTGTAGAAAACTAGGTTCAAGGGGTGTTAATATTGTCAAGGTATATTGCTTGGGAACAAAACCCCTAAGTTAAATATATTTCACAACAAATTCTGTTAAAATACCACATGCCCCTAATTGTGCTTATTCTGAAGATATAAAGATGAACAGAAAAGACATAGGCATTAGACCATTAAATCTTATATTTTTATAGGGGAGACAAAAGATTTAAAAAAGCCAACAAGCAAGATAATTGGAGCTTGGGATAAGAGCTAATAACAAACGCTATGACAGCAAATAATGTGGGACAAGGGGACTACTTCAGATGAGGTGGTTGGAAAGAAAAGAGGCCTCTGAAATGACAGATGAGTGAAGACCTAAAGGCTGAGGAAGCTGACATATGTAGAACCATGTTTCAGGAGGAGGAAACAACAAGTGCAAGCAAAAGCAATCTGAGAGAAGGAGTTTGCATTTCCAGGGGCATTAGAAGGCAATGTATGGGTGGGGGAATGGGGGAACTAGATAAAGAGGATTGAAAGTACACTTAACTTGATGAGCACTGAGTGACTTATAGAATTGCTGAATCACAATATTGTATGCCTAAAACTAAGTTAGTGGGTAATTATACTTCAATAAAAAAATATTTTTTTTTTTTTTGAGAAAAGAAGACAACGAGGCTGAAGCATGGTGAGGTCAATGGGGATAGGGACAGAGCGGACACCTCATGGTTAGGCTGGGCCAGAGTACATTCTTGATTTAGAAAGTACTGGCTCAGGTCATGATGTCACGGTCACGAGTTTGAGCCCCATGTCAGGCTCTGCGCTGACAGCTCAGAGACTGGATCCTGGATTCAAAACATTTGAATTTTGTTAAACAATACAATGGAAATGATATGAACAAATCTTAAGAACATTATGCTGAGAATAAAAAAGTGTGTTATGTAAAAGAATCCACACTGCTATGAAATGCTTGAAAGGCAAACAAAAAAATGGGAGAAATGAGATCTGTGGTTATATCTGGTTGGGTAGGGAAGGGCTTTTGGGAAAGACCATGATATCCTATTTCTTTTCTTTTCTTTTCTTTTCTTTTCTTTTCTTTTCTCTTTTCTTTTCTTCTTGAGAGAGAGAGAGAGAGAGAGCGCAACACATGCACATGAGTGGGGAAGAGGTAGAGAGAGAGGGAGAGAAGATCCCAAGCAGGTTCCACACTGTCAGCATGGAGCCTGGTGCAGGGCTTGAACTCACAAGTTCGTGACCCGAGCCGAAATCAAGAGTCAGAAGCTTAACTAATCAAGCCACTCAGGCACCCCAATATTCTATTTCTTTTTAAATTTTTTTTTTTAACGTTTTTTATTTATTTTTGGGACAGAGAGAGACAGAGCATGAACGGGGGAGGGGCAGAGAGAGAGGGAGACACAGAATCGGAAACAGGCTCCAGGCTCCGAGCCATCAGCCCAGAGCCCGACGCGGGGCTCGAACTCACGGACCGCGAGATCGTGACCTGGCTGAAGTCGGACGCTTAACCGACTGCGCCACCCAGGCGCCCCTCTATTTCTTGATAAAGGATTGGGTTATACAGGAATATGCATGTCACACTCACTGAATGCATTCTGTTTTTTTTTTTTTTTTAACGTTTATTTTATTTTTGAAAGAAAGAGAGAGAGCATGAGCAGGGGAGGGGCAGAGAGAGAGGGAGACACAGAATCCAAAGCAGGATCCAGTCTCTGAGCTGTCAGCGCAGAGCCTGACATGGGGCTCAAACTCGTGACCGTGACATCATGACCTGAGCCAAAGTCAGACACTTAACTGACTGAGCCACTGAGATGCCCCACATGGAATGCATTCATAAGATTAATTTCCTTATATGTAAGATTTACTTCAAAAGATAAAAAAATCATAAATGTTGAGTTCTTGTTGGTATGTATAGTGAAGCAGTTGAGGGGGCATGTATGGCTGTCTGCAATTTTATTTTGAAATCTAAAAGAAATTTTAAAAAGGCTATGGATGATGGGAGACACAGGGATGGCTAGACACTTAATAAAGCAAGTAGAGTAAAACATTATTTACAGAATCTAGATGATGGTTATATGGGGGTTCTTTGTAAAACTATTTCAACTTTTCAGTATGTTATACATTTTTCATTAGAAATCCTAGAGAGAAAGAGGCATGAGTGCAAATCCACTGAAGGTAAACTGAAGGATTTCCAATGCTCCTTATTTATTTCTGCATTTATTCATAATAAATGTGAATTTTGAGTCCCCCATGAGGGATGTAGACACATTCACACAGTTACTATGTGTTTGTTGAGTGTTTGCTATGTATTGGTATCTGATAGGCACTGGGAAGGACAGGGGTGAGCAAAGTAGCCATGGCCTCTGTTATCAAGGGGCTTAACACAAATATTTATGGTAGATAGGTATGCTGATGCAGAAGTATAGGGCGCTATTTATTATGGCATATAACACTTTACAAATTTACTGACCATATTACACCATAGGGCATACTGAAATACAGGAATGGTGCTCTGATTGTGGTGATGTAAGTAGCCACCAGCCTTTAAGGGACAAGCGACGATTTGTTCTCTCCATGCCCATGTGGCAGACATCCCTGTTGAAGGTACTTCTTTGTTTCTCCAACGTTGCAATAAACTAATATCTTCAAAAAAATGAATCCCCAAAGGTTATAAACTAAGTACCAATAAAGGTTATTCAAATCAAGACAGATGTAGGTGAAATGAAAAGCAAGCTGTCTTTGACAGAAAAACTGATGAAGGTTAACGTAAATGTTAATGGCAGAGCTGCTCTGGAAGGTTATCCCACAGCCTTCATATGAAAAGCCAGAGCGAGAATCTGAGAACTTGAAATTACACCTTGTAGTACATGTCAGAGAATTTTAAAGTTATGATTATAGGAATTAGATATAGTTGGGAAGGCCTGAATCTTTGAAATTTATATCTAGAATATTCTACCTTATAAATACAATACATGAAATATTTGGCATTAATATGAGGGCAACTGGTGAAAAGGTAGTTGGTCAACCTTATTTAATCTGACGTACATACACATTTTTCACAGATTTTTTTTTTCTGATCTGTTTTAACCTTTGAGATTTAAAATCCTAAACCTCAGTTACATCATCAGAAAATTTAAGGTTAATACAAGCCCACCTCCCAAGGTTGATGTGAGCATCAAACTGATGCACATGTATGAGTAACTGCTAACTACATTCAAAATGCAAGGTATTATTTTCTATAAAACGTATTGAGTCTATAGAAGCCTCCCTGATTAAGGGTCTAAATCTATTTTGAATACCTGCCTCTTTACCACCATTTGTAAAGTGTCTGTCATTTTTACATCATCATAAGGAAGTAAATGGTTACTTCCTTTTCACATTCAATAAGAACTATCACTATGTTCTAGTTCAACACATGGTCCTGTCATTGTAGATGAAAGTCATTTTGAACTATGTGTCCATCCCCTGTCCAGAAGTTACTTTAAATGTTTTCCAAGCTCATTTCTGCTTCCCCCCAGTTACCTATGAGTGTCTAATAGAGTGAGGGAAGCACTACCAGTTCATCTGCAGGTTTGAAAAAGCAGTGACCTGTAGATAGGGTTAGAGGAAGGAGAGAGGAGATTTAAGAACTGCTTCAGGGCTCTTTAATAAAGACTTGAATCCATGTTGTCATTAACAGGAGTCAGTCTCTTGCTAGAGAATGACATTCATTCATACATTTATTTATTCAGTTACTCATTCCTTAGAAAACTTTTAGAAGGTGCCTTAAATATGCCAGACACTGTGATATAGTCTGTGGATATAATGACAAATTTGCAGAATCCATTGAAAACAAATTTAAAGTTTCAAAAGCATAACTCAGATTTAATTTTTGCCCTGAAAAATATATATATCATTGAGAGATAAAAATAATAGAAGAGCATGAAGATAATAAATGTATTGCTGCTAACACAGATAACATAGTACATAGTGATGCAATTTTGTCTTCTGCCATGTGGTCTCAAGGCACATAGCACATGTCCTAATATGTGTAGTGTTCAACAACAAAGGCCAAATAAAAGTAATTGCATAAACAAATCTATTAAGAATGTATTTTCTACTGTGTAACACTATGTATTGTGTCAGATTCCATTAATGCATAGATGAATAAAACATAACCCTTGTTGGGTACCTGGATGGCTCAGTTGATTGAGCCTCCAACTTCGGCTCAGGTCATGACCTCACGGTTGACAAGTTTGAGCCCCACATTGGGATGTATGCTGACAGCTCAGAGCCTGGAGCCTGCTTCAGATTCTGTGTTTCTCTTTCTCTCTGCCCCTCCCCCACTCATTCTCTGTTGCTGTCTCAAAAAAACAAACAAAAAAACAAACAAAAAACCCCACAAAAAACAAACATAACCCTTGTCATCAATGAGATTGTGATTTCATAGAGGAGTGAGGCATATGCTAATATTTTTAATACAAGATTTCCAGGGCTTGGAAAGATTTCTCTTGCTTATACTACTGGGCAAAAGAGGATAAACAACGTTGGGGTAAAGATGGTCTGGAAAGATTTTGGTTAGAAGGCCATACTCTAACTAGATCTTGAAAAATGATAATGATCATGATGACAGTAGAATTCATAACTTACTATTTGCCAGGAACAGCTCCAAATACTTTGCCAGAAATAAAATAATTTAATCTACATATGACCCTGTGAAGTAGGTACTATTTACAATTCTATTTTATGGAAGAGGAGATCAAGGCAAAGGGAAGTTCAGTAACTTGACCAAAGAGGCACAGCACAGTAAGTACTAGAGCAAGCAAAACAACATGGGTAGATAGCACCCACACCCAAGCCCAGGAAAAGCATAGGGAAGCCTTCATTGAGACATTAGGGGCAACTAAGCATACCTATAGGAACCAAGCTGGAAACCTAAGTGAGAGAAGAAAGGGGTATGTGACCTTGGCTAACCAGATCTCACGTGCCCAGTCTGAAGTGGCTAAATTACCCACATTCACTGACTATTGCCAGGGGACAGTGAAGACCTAATATTGCCAGAAGTCAGATCTAATTTTTATGTGCAATATCATGATATTTCTTAAAGGTTAGGAACTAAGACTATTATTGCAAAAATACTCAGGGTACCAAAGAAAGTACTTCTGTCTGTTGAATCAGGCCTGTTTGTGATCTCCTAATTTAAAGGAAGAGCTGCAGGAAAACCAAACTCTTATATCCACACGTGGGGAAATAAGGCCTGAATGTTGTGGGGGCTCTACCTCTCAGGTCATAGCCACAGGTAATCCGTATTGTCATAGAGGGCATGCCTCTGGTTTACAGAGTGGTCTCTTCATTCACCCTAGAATACATAGACTTTCCTCACTGGTACTGTTTTTCATCTCATAAATCATTTATTATCTATTCACTAATATGGGTCTTATCATTCCCTCCCTCATATTTTTAATTCTTATATTTCAACTTCATTGTAAGACACAGTTTGTCAAACTAAAATTCAGGAAAGGATACATGTTAGAATTAGTATGTTCCACTAAAATAGTTACAGTACTTGTGTTCTCCAAATGCAAAATTGTTATTAAACTGACTGTCCATCTTACATGCAATGACTTCTTAGGATAGAGGAAATACAGTATCTTCTCAGGTGGAAAGGTTTTATTCCCATTGAGATTATGCCTTGTGTTTTATTATAGCCTTTATAGCATCTACACCATTCATACTCAGTGTATACTCACTGCTTCGATTTTTGAATGTGGAAGTAAAAATTTCTAGTGTAATAAGATTATTTGTATTTTTGTTATATTAGATGGGGAAAATATTCCACTGGTAGAAAGTATGAGCTTTGCTCCACTGATGAGAATAAGAAAGTCACAAGTTTTTAATATATCCCAGTCAAATTTAATTATTATTTTTATTTTTAAAACTTCAACCTACTGGGCTGGAAGCAATTTCAGCCACAGACACAACTAGAGTTCCTTCTCCTCCCTGCAGGGATGAATGAAGGTTCTTGGCATCCTATATTTTCCAGAAAACTGTCCACTGCTAACATTTTTGCTGTCCGTGTCCAGAAGATAAGGAACTCAAATCATTTTTTGTTTTGAGAGAGATAGAGAGAGGGTGCAATGGAGCGAGGGGCAAAGAGAGAGAGAATCCCAGGAGAGGCAGAGGGAGAAAGCGGTGCTCATGCTCACTGAAGTGGGGCTCAAGCTCACCAGATGTGGTATGCTCACCCTATGTGGGACTCGAACTCACGAACTGTGAGATCATGACCTGAGCCAAAGTCAGATGCTTAACGACTGAGCCACGCAGGCGCCCCAAGGAAGTCAAATCGTTTTGAGCTAAGTTTTGAAGATGGGGTCTTTAATAAAGCAACCCCCCAGGATTTAACTGCCCTCCAGGAACACCCCACAGCTGTTTCCTTCTGAGATTCCCCCCACTATCCTAGAGCCCTGTATGGAAACAGAAGGCCTCCTCAGACCAGGATCCTCCAGATTCCCCTGTCAGAAACATCTGCTAATTTAGCTCTCCTCCTCACTTTTGGTGGATCTAGATAGACTCCATTGCATTCTCCTACAGGAGCCTGCTTTAAAAATAAAGAAAACCTCTGCTTTGGTCATGTTAAAAAAATAGAATTTAGGGAAGACAAAGTTTTAGGTACAGATAAAAATGGCTGGAAAACATCTACAACTTTATTTAATCCGATAGAAATGTGTTACATGTCTGCTCTTTGCCAAGAGCATTTCTAGATATCAGTTGTAGCAATATACTAAATAATGCCTTTTTCCAGTGTAGGGCTTATATTTTCTAGCAAAGAGAATAAATAAGAAAACTCATTTCTTTACTCATTTATTCAATTAATGATAAGTGCTTTGAGGAAAATTAATAGAAAAAAAAGGAAGAGGGTAATGGAAGAAAACTATAGATTGTGATGTCAGTGTAAGTCTGAAGCGACTGCATTGCCTCGAAACTTGGAAAAAAATGTGTAAGAGAGAAATAAATATATAGAAGAGAAAGTCATTCCAGGCAAAAAAAAAAAAAAAAAACGCCAGTGGCAGGTCCTAAGTTTGGTGTCCCCAGGCATTAGCAAGGAAGCCAGTGAAGCTTGAGGTAGAGTATGGAAGTCAAGGAGATAGGAGAATTAATTAGGAGTCTGATCATTGGGAGTCTCATAAGTCAGAAATTGAACCTTGAATATATTCTAAGTATGACAGGAAGTTTGGGGAATATTAAATTAAAAATTGTTGCTTTGGTTGTTTGTATGTAGATATGACTAAAGATGGCCAAGAAAGAACAGAAAGGCTTATGAGGCTACTGAAGCATCTTAGTCATTATATAAAGTAGCTTGGAGCAGGAGGGAGAAACAATGTGATGTCCATTGTACAGTGTGGATCTATTTTCATTTCTTTTGAAGGACATGTAGTGAATGCGTCCAAACAAGAAGCAAATATTTTTCCTGACACAAAATTTTCTTGAAGCATCCTATTAAAAATTTCCTCCTCTACTAAAAAAGAATCTTTATTTTCTTGGCTGAGGTCATTTTAAAACTCTTATTATTTTGAAGACAGACCTCCCATGATTCTAATTTTCATGCATTTTCACTCTTATTTCCCTTCTCTTTACATTTTTGCTCCCCTTCAGCAATATTTCTTCAACTTCATATTTGAAGCATTTCATTGAAGGGCACCTAAGTGGCTCAGTCGGTTGAGCGTCCGACTTCGGCTCAGGTCATGATCTCACAGCTTGTGAGTTTGAGTCCCACATTGGGCTCTGTGTCGACAGCTCAGAGTTTGGAGTCTGCTTCAGATTTTGTGCATCCCTCTCTCTCTGCCCCTAACCCACTCACATTCGGTCTCTCTCTCTCTCTCTCTCTCAAAAATGAATAAACATTAAAAAAAAAGTTGAGGCATTTCATTGAATTTTGATTTCTGATATTATATCTATATATGTTACTCTATGAAACATAAAATTATAGGGGCACCTGGGTGGCTCAGTCATTGGAGTGTCCAACTTGGGCTCAGGTCATGATCTCGCATCTCTTGAGTTCGAGTCCCGCATCAGGCTCCGTGCTGACAGTTCAGAGGCTGGAGCTTGCTTCAGATTCTGTCTCCCTCTGTCTCTGCCCCTTTCCCACTCATGCTCTGTCTATCTCTCTCTCAAAAATAAATAAACTTAAAAAAACACATAAAATTATACATTAAATATATAATATACTATTAATATAAATATATATAAAAACTACATATAATTACTAAGAGTTCTTTGTTTTCTAAATATACCTTAATATAGCATTCTATCCTTGTTCAATAAACTATGTATTTTCTCCTAGTCCCCTGAGGCTGTCAATGATTTTGTTTGTTTTCTTTTTATACTTTTAGTTTATTGAGAATTGCTTTTTCTTTGTTGGTTTGTTATTTATATTTCATATTAGAGGCATTCTATTCTTTGTTGTCTATAACTTTTAATTATCTTCTTATATTTAAGAGTGGGGAAACTAAAAATCTATTTGGAAGCTTGAGCCAGTATGTGAGACCTGTAGACTGTGGGATAATTGTAGGGTTATTGGCTGGTTTGTTTACTTTATGCTTTTCCTCTTGGGTTAATCAGTTTCTCCTGAGAGAGAATTTCCACACTTGTGTCTGGAGCCTATCTGGAAGATAGGGAAGAGAGTGGTAGCTCTCAGCATTCCGTGTGTAAACACACTAGACCCTTCTGTTTTCAGTGTAGCATTGCCCTGACAACCCCGGCTGATAAGTTCATACCAGAAATCCCCATTTCACCCTCTTTAGTCTTCTAATAGTTGGAAGATAAAGTGGAGAGATTATATGGAGATTTAATTGCTTCTCTCACATATTTTCAATCAGTCTTTTTAAAAATTTTTGCCTTTATCCCCAATCCCAGAAGTACTGATATTTAATCCCTGCCTCTTTTTTTTTTTTTTTTTGAGAGGGTTTTTTATATGCATTATATATGCAATGGCTTTTCGTTTTTCTCATTACTGGTTTAGGATTCCGCTTCCTTGGATATACTCACCTAACAGTTGTCTATCAACTTCACAGCGCTCAAAATTTATTGCTTTTATCTCCTTTTCTCTTTTCCTCTGTGGGTTTGTGTAATTTAAGACATATTTAATTTCCATTTAAGGAATAAAGGTAAGTGTGTTTTCACTCCACTATCTCTACCCAGAGTCCATTAGTATGAATTATCACAAAGACCATGTAAAGGTAGAATGCGCCTATTTTGCAAAAGTAAAAATTAAACTCAGAGAATGTAAGTAGTTGTTTTATATTCTCAAGGCTTATAATTGGTAGACTCAGAATTGTTGCCCAGTCCAGAGCGACTCCAAACCTGTGTCTTCTCCCACTACATGCTGCTGCTTCAGTTAACACCCTTGTTTACAGTGGACTAAATGCAAACATATTGTCCACCTGCCAGGAATAGTTAGTGGCTTTTCACAGTCCCATGTGGCCTGCACACACATCCTATTGACTTTGTCTTCTCACTCCCAAAGCAGACAGTCTGCAAATCTCTACTTTCCAATTAGTCAAGTTAATGAAGCTTTTTAAAGAAATCCATAAAGTCTGCCTCTATGGTCCTAACATTTAGTAACTTCTGGATAGTGGTCTCTGGGCCCCTTCTCCACTACAATATTGTGTATGGTGAGTCCTAAAGTGCTGACTCTGAGAATTCCTTAGGATGGGATGAGGAGGCATTTCCTCTGAGTCTTCCCAAAACCCAGGATAAATACAAAAAAATGACATTTTTAATAGTCAAGCCCACTAATAAGCCACCCTTAATGTAGTTGTCTCCTGTCAGATAATCTATAGCTTTCTGAATGAGGTGGAACAGCTGAATGTAGGAACAAGGGGAAAAGATGATGAGCCTGGGGTTGAGTCTTCTCATGGCCAAAATAAGACCTGTGAGTGAAGAGATGATCCATATAGTAAAAAGAAGATAGGTTATAAGCTGGATTCCTCAAAACCCAGGACAATGTAACCTCTTGGTGCTTCAGGTTTCTCTTCTGTGCAATCAGAATAATATCTTGTTTTTAATTTAGTCTTTAGGAAGGTTCAAATAAGAGCAAGAGTGGGGATATATTACCCATATGGAAGGAATTAAAAAAAAATCAACACTGTGATGTTCATATTAAGCTTGGACAGTATGGCTAAGCAAGTTGAATCACGTTACTAATATTTCCTCCACAACTTGGAGGCATATTTTTCCCCCTTGGTTAACAGCCCTTTCTGTCACATACCTTACCTAAAACATAAAGCTTTCTGGAAATTTGCTTTGACTGTTCATTTCGGTCACATATTTTGGGCACTTATTTGTATTTACCTATCAGGCTTATTTAATCTAATTAAATAGTGCATTAAATATAAACCATCCTGGGGTATTTTTGCCTCATGTATGTTTTGCTTTCCTGTACCACGTCAGAAGCTTTGGGCAAGTCAGTGAATATATTTATTACTTCTTGTCATTTAATACCTATGCTGATGCTATGTATTTTCATTCACTTCTTCACCCCCATATTTATTGGTACTAGGGGCCCCTGGTGGTTCCGTTAGTGGAGTGTCTTACTCTTGATTTCGACTCAGGTCATGATCCCAGGGTCATGGGATCAGGCCTCAAGTCAGGCTCTGCTGAATTGGAGCCTGCTTAAGATTCTCTCTGTCTCTCTAGGTCTCTCCACCCCTCCCTCACTCACATTCTCTCTCTCTCTCTCTCTCTCTCTCTCTCTCTCTTTCTCTCACGCATGCTCTCTCTGTCTCTCTTTCTGTCTCTCTCTCAAAAAAGAAATAAAAATAAAAATATTTATTTTAAAATATGTGCCAGATACTGAGTTAGGTGCTAGGGGACAGAAAGGAAACATGATTCTAGCTTGGCATATTATTGAGGGGAAAAGAGACTCTTAAGTCTCTTAAGTGCCTCTGTATCCACATCCTGTAGTTCTATGTGCTACAGTGGGATTAGAGATGAAAGGTATCCCTGCCCTCAAGGAAAATTCTTTCCATAGGATCAGAAGCAGAGAAATAAAAGAACATGTACAACATAATGTTATCTGTTTAAGGTTGGAGGCGATCTTTGAAGACTGATGGGCACAGAGGAGGAATTTCTGTAGGGTTGATTTCCAAGAGTAAATCATCCTGACCTAAGTGCTAAATAATAGTGTCGAGACTGTTAGTCAAAATTCCTGGCCAACTACAGCTACTATCACCCCTTACACCTTCGTTGACACTGGCATTTAAACTAATCCCTTCTTCACTTAGCAATTGTCGAAAAGCATCTATGCTTTTAGACATCTACACTAAAATAATAATAATAATAATAATAATAATAATTCCTTTACCTACTTCTTGCCATTAGTACAGTGGAGCACAGATGTCACTCAAGCTACACATGCTGCACCTAGTGCTTTGTATTTTCTCACGGCCCATGTGATTCCAAAACAGTATGCTCTCTTTTGCTCTTATGATGAGAACGTCACTCTTCACTTCTTCCATCTGGTTAAGTATAACTTATGTGTCAAGACTCAGTGGAAGAGAAGCACTCTTCATGTCCCAGAGCAGAGGAAAGAGTTGGTACATGTGCATAGCACTGTGAACAGACCCTAAATTTAATTATCTTTATTCACTAAACCAGGGGCTACTCAAACATAGAAATAATGCCTAATTATTCTCTGATCCTTCTCACCATCACCTAACCCAGTACTTGGCCCACAGCTGCACTCAACAACTGAATATTGAATGTGAATAACATCATGAAGACAAGTCTGCCAGAAGTCATTTCCATAGAAAACTGACAGTAAAATTCCACCAAAGAACAGCATTCTCTTGGTTGAATGCAATCCACATTCTCAATACATTCTCACCTATATGGTTTGATCCCTAACAACTTTTG